>NW_026059950.1:0-28280 GCF_023721935.1 Panthera uncia | reverse complement strand
GGGGGGGGGGGTGGAGGGGGGAAAGGTTAAGACGTAGGGAGACAAAGATTGGAGGTAGTTACACGCTTTGATCAGTAGGGTTTGGGGCAGATTCATGTTAGATGTGGAGGATATTACAGACATTTTATTATGTGTTATGGATGAAATCCTCTATGGCATTTTCAAAGGTGATACGAAGATTTTAAGTTGCTTTTAAATTAGTTGTGGATGTAATTTATTTACATCTTCTATTATTGAGGCAGACCATCAAGCCACACAAGTCTTTTTTATATTATGGCATAATTATTATGATATATAGAGATAGATACACATTTTGAAATGTGGTATATATATATATACATAAGTTTAATATATGTGTATATGCACTGTGCAAGCTGCCTTATCAACACCATCTCACTTAACCCTGAAAACAACCCTGAGAGGTAGATATTGTTATTATTATTCCATTTCACAGTAGAGGAATCCCGGGTTTAGAGAGGCTGACTAACCCATTCAGAGCTATTGAATGGATCTGTATGTAGGCTTTTTAAAGGTCATTGTTAACCAACTGAGCCCCCCCCCCCCCAGGTGGCCCTTGGACCCTATTCTTCTAACCTTCATGCTATATTGCTGCTACTCTGAGCCTCAAATTTCCCATCTGTAAGATAGAGAATAATTCCTGACTCATAAAAGCATTGTGAAGATTCAATGAGATCATTATAAGCCACCTAAAGGGGTTTATTTTTATTCTACTTTGATCCCAATGGTCTGTTACCCTGCCTTCCACGTAGGAGAAATTCAATAAAAGCGCTGCCATTTTATGACTAAGCATATTCCATGCTGACTCTAGGTTTTATGCAAGACAATTTTGAGTTAACAATCACTGTGCTGGCACTGGGGATACAAAGGTGAATAAAACAATCCTTGCCCTCAGGAGCTCATAATCCTGTGGGTTAAAAACATACAAAGACCTCATTACCGCACACTGCGGGTAGGTGCAGTTATAACAGAAGTATAGATGTACAATCTGCCTGAAAGCTGTTTGAAAGGCTAATCTGGGAGGGCGGGTGAGAAGAAAAGGAGAGGCATGGGAAGGCCAGACACAGTTTGGGGAGTGGAAAACCACTGATATTTGGTGTTTGTTACTGAGGCATAAAATGCTGGGCAAGAACTGGCGAGAAATGAGGCTGGAGATAAGCACCCGTGTGCCACGTGGAAAAACTTGAATTTCATCTTGTTAACCACCATTTCCAAAACATCTTTTTTCCCCCAACCATTTCAAATTTTTAGCCATGTTGTCTCTGTAACAGTATTTATTAACTATTAACATCAGCTCACTTTTTCCTTCTCTTGCTTGGTGTAATGTCCCTGAAATCAGTTTTGCCATGCTAGTTTTATTTTTCTAGGACACTTTACAATACATGGTAAAAATTTAGAAAACATTTACCCACGGATGACTTAGTCATCTCATATACCACCAAGGGCATGTGTATCACACTTATTAAAGTCAGCAGTGGGGAGTCCTTGAGGGTTCTTAGTAGAGAAATGATATAGTTAGACTTCCTTTCTTTACAAAAAATAAAAATTTACAATTTTTACTCGAGAAGGATAAGCGAATAGGTATTTCTCATTACAAAATGTCTTCTTTAAGATTTAGGGTTTAGGGGCACCTGGGTAGCTCAGTCAGTTGAGCATCTGACTTTGGCTCAGGTCATGATCTCACACTTCGGCTCGTGAGTTCAAGCCCCGCGTTGGGCTCTGTGCTGACAGCTCAGAGCCTGGAGCCTGCTTTGGATTCTGTGTCTCCCTGTCTCTCTGCCTTCTCCCAACTTGCTCTCTCCCTCTCTCTCTCTCTCAAAAATATAAACAAACATTCACAAGATATATATAAGATTTAGGGTTTATATTTCCCTTTTTATACTCCGGCTCCTAGACAAAAACTAGTTGATCAAGTTGAGACACAATACTTCTTTTAAGAAGGTTTAAAGGGAGCCCTTGTTTCTTTTTATAAGCAAATACAAAGCATTGTGGAAAAATCATTTTGCAGGTCCGTATGATTTTGTGAGCATATTATTTTTTATTTTAAGAATTTTCTTTTTTTCCTCTTACTCTAATTCCATCTTGTTTTATAATCATGCTTCTAAAGTAAAATCTACAAAACAAGTCGTATTTGAAGAACTCTCATTTCCACCCAACCACTTCTAAGTGGTTCCCTCAATCCATTCTATAGGGAATCATTTTGTTTATTAATTTTGTGGTTTATCCTTCCACTTAAAAACATATACAAGTTGGGGGCGGCTGGGTGGCTCAGTCAGTTAAGCGGCCGGATTTGGCTGAGATCGTGATCTCACGGTTCATGAGTTTGAGCCCCACTTTGGGCTCTGTGCTGACAACTTGGAGCCTGGAGCCTGCTTTCGGATTCTGTGTCTCACTCTGATGTATATGTTTTTTTTTTTTTTTTAAAGGTATTAAGGTAAAAGGTATTAAGGTAAAATAAAGGTATTAAGATAAAAAGAAAGTTGTATTTCTACCTTGCTTTTTTTCACACTGTATTCTGGGGATCACTCCACAGCAACGTGGAGAGATATTCTTCATTTAGAGTGTACTTTTTTTTTAATGTTTATTTATTTATTTTTTATAAATTTTTTTTTTTAACATTTATTTATTTTTGAGACAGAGAGAGACAGAGCATGAACAGGAGAGGGGCAGAGAGAGAGGGAGACACAGAATCCAAAGCAGCTCTAGGCTCTGAGCTGTCAACACAGAACCCGATGCAGGGCTCAAACTCACAAACCATAAGATCATGACCGAGCTGAAGTCAGACACTTAACCGACTGAGCCACCCAGTCGCCCTAGAGTGTACTTTTGAGGAGAAAAGCATGGCATGCAGAAATTCTTACAAGGTAAGTTTTCTTATCACCTAAAATTAAACTATGAATCAATAACAGAAAGAATATTAATCAACACCTGTCTAAATAACCTATGTTAAAGAAGAAATCACAAGGGAAAGGAGGAAAAATTGTAATTTAATCAGTCAATCAATTAAAATCATAACAAAATGATAATATGAATGGATTTATATGACATACATATCAAGTTTCTATGATGCAGGGAAAGCAAGGGCTTACAGGGAAATTTATGGCACTAAAAGCTTATTTTGGGAAGGAAGTTCTCAAATTATTAACCTAAGCTTTCACCCTAAGATAAAACCTAAAAGACAAGAACAAATTATGTCCAAACCAAGCAGAAGAAAAGAAACAACAAAAATAAGAGCAAAAATCAATGTACTAGAAAACAGGGTGGGGGAGGGGAATAGAGAAAATAGATACAACAAAAAACTGTTTCTTTGAAAAAAATCCGTAAAATTGATAAAACCTCTAGCTGGACTGATGAAGAAGAAGAAATACAACAAACATACAAAGGAGCAATGTTAGGAATGAAAGGGGAAATCACTACAGATAAAGGATAAAAAAGAAGTATTGTCTTCAACTTTATGCCAATAACTCTGATAGCTAGATATAATGGACACATATATTGGAAAAAAAACCCACAAACTATTAAAGCTCACTCAAGAAGAAATAGATAACCTGAACAGTCTTCTATTATTAAAGAAATTGGGTTTATTGTTAACACTGTACTGAAGAGGGGTAGATTGATTTTATTTTTACATATTATCCCTTTACACACTTGACTGTTAAAAAATATAATAAAGGTGGGGTGCCTGGGTGGCTCAGTCAGTTAAGCTTCCGACTTCGGCTCAGGTCGTGATCTCATGGTCCGTGAGTTCGGGCCCCACATCGGGCTCTGTGCTGATGGCTCAGAGCCTGGCGCCTGCTTCAGATTCTGTGTCTCCTTCTCTCTGCCCCCCCCCCCACTCATGCTCTGTCTCTGTCTCTGTCTCTCTCTCTCTCTGTCAAAAATAAATAAACATTAAAAAAATATATAATGAAGGTAAAAAAGGAACTGGGGAAAGAAGCGAGTGAAGGCAGAGAGACAGAAAGAGGACAGAAGAAGAGACGAAGCTTAAACCAGGGCAGTGATTGCTAAATTAGAGACACGGGGCTTATGACTCCTGGTCTTCAGAATGGGAGAGACTTGAGCTTGAATATTGGCTTTGCCGTGCACTATGGTGCGACCTTGGGCAACTTATTTAACGTCTTCAGTTCTGTTTGTTCATCTATAAATTGGGGTGGTAATAACGGTGCCCATCCACGAATACCTGGTATGATGTCTACAGAAGAGGTCAAGTATGGCTTTTGAGTCTTGCTTAAAAGGTGGAAGTAATGTGATGTAATGACTGATCGGGGCTTGGAAGTGAGGGAGCAGAGGGAGCAAAGAGTGATTCACAGGTTTGGATTTGGGTGATGGACTGCCACCAGCTGCCATACGGATTTGGAGGGAAGACAATGAGGTCAGGTTTAAACATGAGGTGAAGGAGCTGCTCTGACAGACATCCCGTGCTCCTACTGGTGAGAGTCGCATGTCGGCACCCAGACCTCAGCGTGAAGTGAAAGGCTGTGGTCCGTGTCGATCTGACTTCTAACGCAAAGACATAAAAAAAAAAAAAAAAAATCCACAACGTAGACAATGAGTTACAATTTTAATGTGGGTTCGTGTTGAATATGTATCTTTGGGGTTCCCACGAATCGTCCAATGGTTAATTCTATGGGGCTGGTACCCACACCAACTATTGTTAGCAGAACTCCTTGCGTCTTTGTGCTGAAACGTGGTAGGCACTCGACAGATACTTGTGGAACGAATCTGTTAAATATTTCCTTTTTGCAAAGTATTGGAGGTTTTTGCAGTCCCTGGACTCCGGTTACATATAGGCAGGTGTAGGATGCAACTCAGAAATGGATGTATAACTAAGACCCCTTTAAATTCATGGCATCACCTGGAAGGACGGGAGGAGTCGAAGCAGCTCGGTGACTACTTGGTGACTCTGCACGAAACTGGTGATTTCTTTTTGTCATTTCTTCCCCAAAGCGTCTCTTCAGGGCAGCTGCAAATCTGCTTTATGCATTCGTTGTATTTTTTTATTGCCCTGGCAGTTGGAGCCATGCCAGAAAGACTAGAACCTTCTCTGAATTTTTTTTTTTTTAACTTTCCTTTTGTGACTTTGGCAACAGGTCCTGGAAGTGTCACAGGGAGAATATGTTTGAACATCACTGTTTTGTGGCCCCAAACCATTTTCGCTCATTCTTACCCGCTCAGTCTGCCTTGGACACCAGAGTATTACGTTCCTCATCGTGCAGGAGCCTGCAAATTCAATTAAAATCTGGAGTGACTTCCTGAAAATCACCAGTTAGGATGATTGCATTCCCTTAATTGGGCAGGACGGCGCATGTCCTAAAACTTCCTGCTGTATCTTATTAGCCGCTATATCGCACCACCCACAGTCCAAGAAACCAGTCCTCGTTCCGTGGTCATCGTTTCTCCTTGTGGACCTTCAGCTCTCACTGTGTGTTTTCTCAGTATCTTGTGCATGGAGCAGGTTGCCTTTGAATGTCACAGTTATTGAGCAAATTTGAAAATAAGTGGGTTTGTAGGAGTCAGAGTGAGAAGTTAACGGACTGTAGGAGGCGTGAGTCATAGCTGCTCTGAGCTTCAGAAACAGCTCAGCTCGGGCCAGCTGTGGGCACTTGCCTCACCGTTTTAGTAAGCGCATCTATCCGCATTCCCCCGAGTGGGGTGGGACAGGAATGACTTGGGAGGTCCTGAATAGGAAAGTCCACACTTAAAAACTGTACCTTAGTATCTCAGTTTCACTCAAGGGTGGTCTTTAAGGACTGGTCATCAGTCTGAGCTCACAGGAGTGACCGGAAGAAGGGACTACGAAGGTGATAGAATGCACAGGCTGGAATGCACAGAGGCTCACTTTTTCTGGTCGAGGCCCCCTGCAGGCTCCGCTGATGGCCGCATATTCAAAACTGGGACAACTTTGATGCTTCCTCCTTCTCGATTCCGACCAACAAGAATTTCACATGTACGTTTGTGCACCGCACCCTCAAATGTGTTAGGAGGAAAAAGTCTGTAACGAAAAGCAGCCGAAAAGACAGGCACCGCAACGTGGTTGGGTTCCATCCGTACCATAGTGATCACACGAGAAAGCAGCTCAGAGGCGTCAGAGGTGCAGAGAGAAGAAAAGGCAAGCAGTTCCAGGTTGGATCAACCGTTCAGCATGACAAAGGTATCGTTAAGCAGGAGACCAAAGAGTGTGGTGGCCTGTGATTTGGGTGAGGCTATGAGGTTAGGTACAGAGCAGGGGAGTAGACGGAGGAATGTGCCCTTTTCCCTGCTCCGTTGCCCGTCTTTTCTGTATCCACTTAGTGTGCCTCGCAAGGATCCCCAACTGTCACTCCTTTTATGGTTGAAGGACTCTACTGTAAAAGGCTCTTCAGCTCTTGGGCAAACGCAGCAAGACGAAGACCCTCTACACGTGCCTCTGAGTCACAGCTCTGAGATAAGACATCTGCTCTTGGGACCCCGGTATCCAGCTCTGGGAGACACAGCAGGCTCTCCCACCACCGTGTCTGTAGGCTGGGTGGCACTGAGGGAACACGGATGCACTAGCTAGTGCTCACCGCACTCACTTTCTTGCTGAGAAAATCCAGCAAGGTTGGCTTTATCAGACCCACATCTGGTTTCCTGTGAACATTACAACATGACAAACCCCAGGGTCTCTTCTTCTGAATAAGGGCCTGAGGTTTGGGGACGAGGAGAGAGGCGGAGTCAGCTGTAGCATTTCTGTGCACCAAATATTCTCTTGTGACCTGGCGTCCGAGGCCCCAAGGGTCACCTCGGTCAAGGACATCTTGGTTCGGTGGAAAGTAAGTATTTTTCTGAAAGTTGCCCCTTGCCACCTGGGTCTCATCTGGGAGGAGAAAAATTAAATGGATAAATACGACTCTCCAGGGGCAAACACAAGGCCTTGGTATTTTGTGTCTATTCTATTTTTTTGACAGAAACAAAAGCAAGACAGAGGGGTTGACTAGGTACCAGAAGACAATGGCAACCATACCCGTTATTTCTTTTCCTAATTCTAGAATCTATAACCATGACCCCAATATTCCTATTTCAGGGTATGTGCTGCCGAAGCAAGCACACCCCGATATTCCTCCAGAACATAACTAAATACCATTGTTTTACACTTAGTGTTATAGGTATCTGGTGCATGTATTTGGAATGTAACCAGCTCTAGTGTGGTCAATCCTGAACAACTGGAAAAGAAAAAAAATGTTAGCCTAGCAGTAATCCAGGGTCTAATGGCTGCTCCTAAAATGCGTGGATAGAAAAGGACAGAGGATACCAGGGATATCTGGTGGGACCTCTCTCATCCCATTGGTTCCACTAATCTAGCTTGTCAAGTCATGTTTGGTTCAACCAATCTGGCTTGCCAAGCAGGTACACCCTCCCGCCCTCCCCCCCATCTATGGAGGCCCCTCCCTGAGAGATGTGACAACCTTGCACCCATGTGTTTTTAGAATTTGAAGGAAAAACTCACACTCAGACAGATGAAGTTTTATAAAGGAAATCCTCCTTAAAGTTGCAATGTCGTTAAATGTATGGTGTTCACCAATTCATTCATTCAGCTAAGAATTCACCGTCTATCCTCTACGTGTGCCACTTGTTCGGCAGCAGTCATTCGCTTCCAGATGTTGACAGCTGGATAACAGCACAGAAAAATCCGCAAACCTGTCCCCCTCACTTTGCCTGGAGGGAATGGGGGCTTTGTACTCCCCTGCTTGCAGGTGTTTCCTGATTCAGAGAGAGGGCTGAAGGCTGTTCTAAACGGAGAGCTTTGTCATCTCAAGAACAGCTTTTTTTTTTTAAGAGTAATTCTACTAACTTGTGGTCCCTTCCTTCTCACATTCAGAACTGACCCTATAGGTCTGGGGCTTCATTGGAGAAATATTTAAAATTCCACTGATCTGTGGCCCTTCACTGATTCTTGGAAGTGGAAAATATTTTGCTTTGGTTTTGAAGTAGCTCCAGGGACAATGCACAACATTCAACCTCTTGCCCCGAGTGGTCGAACAGCTGCAGGTTATTAGAGGAGCTCTAGAATATTCTGTGCTGAAAATGAAATCTCTACACCTTACAGCAGCTGCAAAAGCATCTATGCAGTGGGGCGAAACGGGCTCCGGTGAACGGGGGGCCTTGGAAATGTTACACCCCAGGACAAAACCCTCACCTCCCCCCCCCCCCCCCGCTGTGGCAGGGTGAAATTTGCCTGCATCCCGCCATCATTCCATGTGAAATCTCTAATTAAATGTACTTATTTGGGTCTCCAAATTTTCTTCTCCAAGCAAGCACCAGGGTTTGCTTGCCATCCGCCTACTCTCGCTTTCGAAAAAGCCGGTCACGTGACGAGCCATAACTATTAATGAAGATACTCATTAAACAAAGTAATATATATTTAGAATATTCATCCCTGCTGAACTTTCCTCCATTAGCATCAAAATGGTTGGAAAGATTAAAAGCCGTAAGAATTCCAGATAAAGCTTTAATCCTAAAGCATAGGCAACCAAATTAATTGTATTTCCAAGGCATTTGAGGGCATATTTCTCTGGCCCTGCAAAAATATAATCCTGGCCCCTAAGAATTTTACACCTGACATTTCTCTGGATTTAATTAGATACAAGAAGGGAACAAAGCCACATTTACATGAATGAACATGAATGCCTAATTATTTGTGTTGCAAATTACTGCCTGTTTTCCTTACCGTTTGTGCGGCTTGCCAAGGCTTTCACAGTATTTTTAGCTATATTATCTTGTTTGAATTTCACAGCAACCTTGTGAAGAAGACAGGCGACAAAAGTGACTGTCACCATTTTGCAGGTGAGGAAACTGAGGCTCCAAGAAGTCTCACGGCCAAGAACCGGCAATGGAGCTCTGCAGCAAAAGCAAGGATTTCGTCTCTGCTGCTCTCCACAAGGAATTGAGGCCACTTGTCAGCATAGCTAATAGTTGTGCGTGAGTGCCATGGATAAATATGGAGGAGAAAAGTGGCCAAAAGAATAAAAAAGAAGAAGAAGAAGAAGAAAGGAAAGTGGACTAAGGGAGGGGGGTGAGAAGAAGTGGGGAGATGATGCTAAAGTGTTTCAGCGCAGCAAAATCGGCCCATTGTGCCATAGGGCTGAAAACATCACACGAGCAACTATGACGTGTGTTAACCTTCATGATTTCCCAAAATACGGTCGATGAGAATTCTTTGGGTGGCACCCAAACCGGGTGCTAGGCATTGCTCTTAGCAGATCCTGCAGCCGGTACATGGGGGTGACAACAATAAGACCCGACTTGGGGATTAAAGTTAACCGCTGGGACTAAGCGAGGAAGTATCAAAAGATAGGGGGTGAAGTCAGACTAGTGTTTGCCCCATCTGGGGAAGGACGAGTGTCAATAGGAGAGAGCCGGCTGAAAGACACCCTCTCAAGCAAGGAGCTAGACAGGGGAATCTGGCAGTGGGGATGAGCAGAGAGAAGGGAGTGGCAGTCACAGATCCCCTATTGTGGGCAGGATGCTTCAGGTTGCACTCAGTCTGGGGTGCTCTGATTTCACGCTCACTGGGTAGCCCCGAAGGACCTGGATGATTGGAAGGGGCTGCTGAAGGGGGAGTAAGTAGTCTTTGGGAAGACCTGTTCCTCCTTATAAAGTAATAAGTTGGTGTTCTGGTTTTTATTTCGGGCCGTGGGGGATAGCTGGTGTGAGTCTGTCCTCCCATGATGCAAACACCTCTGGGGGTTCTGAATCAGCAAAGCAGAACTCTGATCTTTAAATGTGATGAGCGTGCCAAGGCCCTTGGCCCATTTTGCCCATCCCGCCTGGTGGCCAGCCAGTCTTCTTGGACCGCAGCCCTGCTGATTCCTCTTAGTGACAGGGGGCATGGTGTTCTTTTCTTTCGTTCGAATGGGTGATTTACTTGTGGTATGTAGGGCAGTAGTCTGATTCAAGGGCAATAGCAGCCGCATACGGGCAGTGGAGAGAATGGGGGTTCTAGTCTCAGTGTTAGCACTAGCCATAGCTTTGATATTTCGAGCTGTTTAACCCCAGTCGAGGTTTCCTCATTGATGCAGCGAAGGGATTTCATTAGATGATATTTGTAATTTGCCCAAGGTCACTTAGCCGGTCAGTGACCAATGGGCCTTTACTCTATTACCCTTCCCCTGGACCTTAGTCTGCTTCTCCCCACGTGAATTTGGGACTAAAGCCCAGGCTGGAGGGAGGGTTCCAAGTGGACAGTAAAGTAGTTTGAATTTACTTCTCCTTAACTGGGAGGATTTCCCTTCTCCTTAACTAGGTTGGAATTGGGGTAGATTATGCATAAGCTAGTCACCTATAAGAAGGCCTTACCAATAAAATAGTGAACTCAACTACAACCCTGTCTCTCAACTTTCTTCACCTCACTGGACACATATAGAAAATAATGATAGAAAAGATTTGTATATTGCATGCTGGGATAAATGCATAGGGCTGCACATGGCCACCCCAAGAGATCTGGGACTCAATATTTCGGCTCAGCTGTGACCCATTTGCCCAAGCACACTGGTGGGAATGTTCAGTCAAAAGCCCTCTCAAACCAGGGGGCTACCAGAAATAAAGCCAGATTATGTTATCTTTTCTTGGGGTCCATCTGAGAGTAGCAGAATAATTCCCTCTCACTCAAGGGGTATAGAGAGGAAAGAACATGCGTCTTTGGTTTGGTGTCTTTTTTGTCAGTTGGGGCCACATTCTATAGACTTTTGGTTTCTACCATATTGCTTACTTTGTTATTTTTTGCTACCTCTATTATGACTTCCATCTTCTTTCAGCATGATTTATTTAATGGTATGGTATGCTTTATTCCTTAAATGATCACCATCCTAACAGAGGTCAGGAAGCCAACTTCCATCCTTCAGTAGGTTCTACCAATCTTGTCTGTGCCGTTGAAAACAGAGTCATCCTTATAAAGTCTCTCCCTCTAATACGCTTAAGATTTTACGTCCCCTCCCCAAAGCTCATAGTTTTGTATTCTGGCTAGAAAATAACCTACTTGAATGTTACTGTTCTGAGAGTAAAGATGTAAGATCAGTAGACATTAGTCCAGCTGGGACTTTTTTTTTTTTCTTTTTGTTCACTTTTCGGGGAAGTAAGGATTACATGCTGTAAAGTGCTAGTACATTTTTTTGCACAACACCATGGCTGTCTCAGGGCTCCGCACACGTCTGTACGCCTTCAGCGGGTCTTTTCAGCATGCCTGTCAAGCATCAGACGTTGTGCTTGGTCTCCATCCTCATTTTCTATCTCTCACCTCGTGATCCTTATCTCTTCCCCCCTATTTCTCTGACCCTGTGTCTATTTTTCCTATGCTCTTGGCATGTCCCTTTTATTTCCTCCTTTCTCTTTTTCTGACTTTCTTTTTAATGTTTATATTTATTTTTGAGACAGAGAGAGACAGAGCATGAGCGGGGGAGGGGCAGAAAGAGAGGGAGACACAGAATCCGAAGCAGGCTCCAGGCGCTGAGCTGTCAGCACAGAGCCTGACATGGGGCTCGAACCCATGAACCACGAGATCATGACCTGAGCTGAAGTCGGACGCTCAACTGACTGAGCCACCCAGGTGCCCCCCTTTTTCTGACTTTCTTCCATTTATTGCTTATTCTGTATTTTCCACATTTCTTTAGATTTCTGTAGTGTGATAATTACAATGATTATGCTCATTACTCTTTGTCACTTTCACAAGGGGCTGCTAAGCTTCTGACCAGTCTAGCCTTCTTATCCCCAAGTCATGACAGACCCTCCTTCCTGCTTTGCCGGTCCCGCATCTGAAGGGTGAAGTTGGAGGCAATTCCTAAGGTCAGTGTCCCAGTCGATGAGGAAGGCGTAAACTACTAAAGATCAAGATGATAAGTGTAAACCCCGGTGTGAAAACAACAGGGTGGGAAAGATTTGCCCATCAGTATGCAGGGTTGGCTGTTCCAAGTGGGAGAGAGGACAATAGACTTGAAGAAAGTCCAAGAGCTGATGAACAAGAAACCCGGACAGTTGTTTTATGGTCCCTCTTCCAGTTACCTAGTGCCGTATAACAAACCACCCCAACTTTAGTGGCATAAAACAACAAAAAGTAGTTATCTCGCACAATTATAGGGCTTGATTTAAGGAGAAGAGATATGGATCCCACTTCTTAATGGGAGATGATAAGATCACGCTGCCAAAAGAGCGGGTGGGATGGGAAATACTGTTATGGTCATCTTTTGGTGATATGGTCTGCCACAGTCTGTGCTCTGGCCACAATGACCCACACTTCTCCCACAAGCAAAATACACTCATCCCCTCCCCCAAACCCAGTGCCTTATGGAAGCAGGACAGGTTGGAAGGAAACAAAATCTGAGGTTTTCCCTCCTGACTCTCTCTTCTCTTTCATGCAGGGATTCCCCTCCCTATTCTTTTGATCAGAAAGAAAGGGTGTCTCTTGGATCTTTTTCTGTCTGTGCAACTTAAGCTGTTCTGAGTTGCAGGTTGTCCCGAGATGTGGAAGGAAACACACACCAGGCTGTTGGTCTTTCTTGGGGTTGTTTATTTCCCTCCCCGATACCCCTGCTGTGATTTCCCTTCAGGGTCCTCCTTAGTTGCTTTATGTATTCTGTTTAGGGTTTTTAGATGTAACCAGTGGGAGGGAGACTATGGAATCTGCTAAATCTATCTTTACTGGAACCAGACCCAGAAACCATTTTTTTCTTTTTCTTCTTCTTCTTTTTTTTTAAACTTTATTTATTTATTTATTTATTTATTTATTTATTTATTTATTTTGAGAGAGAGAGCACGCATGTGCTCAAGCAGGTGAGGGGCAGAGAGAGAGGGAGAGAGAATCCCAAGGAGAAGATTCTCTGCTGATAGCACACTGGGCTCGATCTCAGGAACCATGAGATCATGACCTGAGCTGAAACCAAGACTCGGAAGCTTACCCAACTGAGCCACCCAGGCGCCCCCAGAAGCCATTTCTTAATTTTAGGTTTGCCATCTGGGAATGAGAAGCCATTTTGTTTTCAAACTCAGCCAAGTCCTGTCACCCTTATATTTAACTGTTTATTCTTTAGCTTATCTTTGTAACTCTCAGTTTATCGCAGGCAGCTGAAGAGGTCAGGTGCCACTTTCAACACTGTGCCTGGAAATTTCCTCAGCCAGATCTCACGCTCATGGGTCCATTTTCTATTCTCCAGGTTACCATGGGTGTCCATGTGGCTAAACTTCCCTACACCACTACATAAAAATGTCTCCTTCCTTCCAGATTCCAATAATACTTTCCTCATGTTTATTTAAGTCTTTGCTGACAGACTTTTCAAGGCCAGTCCCAAAGCCAGTGCACATGTTTTAGGTTTTTATTACAGCAGCACCCACTCTGGTTCCAAAATCTGTATCAATTAAGGTTTGATTGGACAAGCAAAACCACTTTGAGTGAAACAAGGAGTTTATTGTCGAGATTAGAATGTACATGATTATGGGAGCTGGTTAAGCAGTCTGCAATCTGTGGTCCCCGCGTCCAAGACTTGGGTCTGAAGTCAGCGGAACGGGGAAGCCTCACCAGCGGAAGAAGGAGGAGAAGTGGGGCTGTGGGGGGAGGGGGGCAGGTACAACCGGAGCCTGCGCAGATCAGAGGGACCTATATGTCCCACCCTGGTCTCTTATGGCTCCCGTCCTCCAACTTCCGTGATGAAGCCCACCTGCAGAAGAGCTGGTGCACGTCGTCAGGGAGTTATTCACAACCTAACCAGGATTCAGAGAAGCTGGAGAAGCGGTGAACGTGCAGATGCACACGTTGTTGTGTGTGAGCTGCCCCAGTGCGGACCTTACGCGGACCTTCTGCTACAACCATGGCCGCCATGTCACTTCCGCCTTCCCAGGGTTGCAAACCTCCTCCGAGAAACTTAGTTCCAGCCTAGCTATAGTCTCAGCTTAGTCTGAGATCCAGCTGTTGGCAAGGTTGGTGTCTTCTGAGGCCTCCGTCCTTGGCTTGTAATAACTATCTTCTCGCTTTGTGTTCAGATGGTCATCTCTGTGCATGGACCTGTTTGGTATCTTTCTCTGTCTGTGTTCTAATGTCCTCTTTTTTATAAAGCCATCAGTCACTTTAGGGGCGCCTGGGTGGCTCAGTCGGTTAAGCGTCCGACTTCAGCTCAGGTCACGATCTCGCGGTCCGTGAGTTCGAGCCTCACGTCGGGCTCTGGGCTGACGGCTCAGAGCCTGGAGCCTGCTTCCGATTCTGTGTCTCCCTCTCTCTCTGCCCCTCCCTCGTTCATGCTCTGTCTCTCTCTGTCTCAAAAATAAATAAACGTTAAAAAAATTAAAAATAAATAAATAAAGACATCAGTCACTTTAACTTAATTGCCTCTTTAAAGGCCCTGTCTGGAGGGGTGCCAGGTAGCTCAGTTGGTTAAGCGTCCGACTCTTGATTTCGGCTCCGGTCATGATCTCAGGATTCATGGGTTCGAGCCCCATGTCAGGCTCTGTGCTGGCAGTGTGGAGCCTGCTTGGGATCATCTCTCTCTCCCTCTCTCTGCCCCTGGCCCAATTCACACTCTTTCTCCCTCTCTCTCGAAATAGGTAAGGAAACTTAAAAAAAATAAATAAATAAAGGCCCTATCTCCAAATACAGTTACATTCTGAGGTGCCAGAGGTTCAGGCTTCAACATATGCCTTTGGAAGGGGACATGATTCAGCTGATGACATTCTGGAATGGCACAAGAAAGCTCGAGGAATGCTACGTGCTGTATTTTCTTGGAAATTCGCAAAGTACGTCTGTATGAAAGATTACACAACGTCTTGAAAAATGTCTAGCATTTACACCCCCCATTGTTTTATGCATTGTTGGGAATCCAAAATTGTCTTCTCTCCATCGGCTGGTAATATCGAGCTGCCACGTGCTAATCTTATCTGCCGGTCGGTGCTGGTGCTCAGGAGGGGAAGGTGAGGTGGGGGGTTGCGGGTGCCCGAGCTGGGCCCCAGGTCTGTGGAGTTGGTCTGTCACCGCCTCTAAGCCTTTAAAGATGCCTGGTGAGTTGTTGTAGAGATGCGGGCCGAGGGAGTGGGGTTGGAAGCTGGATGAGAGGATTGGCTTTGGATGCATGAACTTGCCCCTTCCGTCTCTACCAGGCGGACCTTCCGGGCTGCCGGGGGCCTGGAGTTTTTCCTTGTTCACTTACCACTGCCGGCAGGGTGAGCAGCCTCTCACCTGCCCCAACCTCTGCTGCCACTTTGTTCTCTTGTTCTTTCCAGGTGAGGAAAAGAGCAGGGCTGTGGACGCCGCTGGGGTGTGACAGACAGCTGAGCGAGGGTCCGTCCGGCAAGGTGTGGGCGGGTGTGGGTGCGGGTGGGTGATAAGGGTTACTGACCTTGCCCCGTCGGCTGGGTCTGTAGTGGCAGTGGAAGGGCGAGCCCCCTGCCGCACCCCGGCGCTGCCCTCCCTCCTCAGCCATCTCTGTGTGTACCTGCTCAGGTCTCTCCTGGGTGGTGGCCTGCTCTTACCTTTCCAGCCCGGTGCTCGGCTCAGCTTTTTCAGCTCGGGGTTTGGCTTCCCTTCTTGACCACAATCGGGGCTCTTTCCCTAGGCCTGGGGTCCCGTGCTGAACAATTCCTGTGGCACTGGCCTTCGTGCGGATTGTCTCAGGCAGACTCCAGACCCTTCGCTCCTCAGGCGAGCGAAGGTCCCCAACTGCGCCCTTGGCACCTGAAGAAGCAGATCATTCCGTCTATTCTTGCAGTGCTCCTCTCGCGAATAATCTCCAGGACCTCAGACGGGATTCATCGGCTTCTGGTACCTGGCTATGCTTTGACACTGGTGTCTTTGCAACCTAGCGAAGGTATGATTTTAACGAGGCGTACATCTGTACAGGCACCGACCCGGCCCTTTGGAAAGGAGCAACAGCTTTACGTGCTTCTGTCTCCTCCCCACAACCCTGAACCATAGAACGTGTTGTCCCAGTTTCACAGCCGAGAAAGCTGGCTCCCAGAGGGCAGCTTCACACGACCGGAGTGTCCACTCGGACCCACGTCTCCCGACTCCAGGGACGGGGCCCTCACACAGGCTGTGGCAGACATACGGGTTTGTGTTAAAACCAGCTCTTGGCCCAGCACTGCCCCCCACCCCCCGCCCCGTGTATGGATTTATTGCATTTTCCTCTAAATGCCAATTCGAAGGTTCCCTTGGTTCCGTGGGAAGGCTCCCCTTGGCATTCGGTAACTCAGTTACACTGAAACGGTTCCCGAGGCACGCCCCCTTCGCCGAAGTGCTTTGAGAAATATATTGTGTTTAAATTAAAACTGCCACATAAATGTGAGAGAAGGTATCGTGCGTTTCTCTCCCCACTTGACCTTGATCTGTTATCTCTGTGGCTTTCCTTTTCAGAATCTCCCTTCCTTATCTCCACCTCTGGCAGACTGCCCCCTGAATCTCACACAGCGTATTTGCACTTTCAGCCCCGACTCGCCCTCAAGTCTCATATGCATCTTTTCTTTATCTATTTTAAGCACAACATGAGACACTTAAGGACATATCAATTTAATTAAAAAGGCGTAAAATACGCACGAGACGGTGAGAGTTGTCCCCGTGGGATTTATGAAGCAGAAGATGCTGTCTTGTTCTAGGGGGTTCAGAGAGGGCTCCTGAAATACTTGCTATTCTGTAAGATTTAGTTGGCGAAGCAGTGTGACAAATGTTTTCTCCTTTGATCCTTACGAACCTGAAAGAGGATTAGGCAAGTTGATATTTTACAGAAGGGGAAGCTGGCTCAGAGCGGGCCAACGACTTGTCCTGTCCTGCAACTGATGTGAAGAGATGGGGGGGTCCCTTGATCTAAGATCCGTGCGCTTTGACTACACCGAATACTGAAGTTATTTACCTGTCATCCAGGGGGCTGCTGTCTCCTGTGTACCAGCGTGCCGTAATATCTTTGCAAGCTAGTGAAGATATTATTTTAACTCCTTCTTTGCATTTCCACGTCTACAAATTACACCAAGAATTCTGGGTTGTGTACCTGCTCTGCTGGCTATATTGGGATGGAGGTGTGGCCCACACGGCACCAGAGGAGTCTCTGAAGCCTCCTTCGTTCCCTCAAGGCTGGAAGATGGGACACACGGTCTCTCCCCCAGCTACTTAGAATCCTGGCTGCGACAGATGAGGGCCATCATTCACACTGACTGCAGAGGGAATCACCATGTCGATGGAGCTCAGAGCCCCCAGAAAGCTGCTTATTCCGTTTCCTTGCTGCTTCCAGATAGGAAAAAAACCAAACAACAAAACTCAAATCCAGGCTCTCTATCCAGGGATCGGAGACTGGCCCTTTCCCAGGTGAGAGATACAATCTAATGGTACGTGACTTTCTGCGGGTTTTGTCCATGATAATGAGAACTTATGAGAACAAACCAACCATGTAGGAGCTGGAGCACATTCCGGGAGGAGGGAACAGGAAATAGAAAGCCCTGAGGAAAGAATGAACAGGGCAAGTCTTAGAAAGAGAAAGGTGTGACTAAAGCAGGGTTCAGCAAACTTTTCTTGCAAAGGACCGCCTAGTAAATAAATAATAGGTGAGCTGTTCCGTCTTTTTGTTTATTTATTTTGATAGAGTAAGCACCAGCCGGGGAGGGACAGGGAGAGAGGGGGACAGAGGATCCGAAGAGAATTCTGTGCTGACAGCAGAGAGCCCCAGGCGGGGCTCAGACTCACAAACCAGGAGATCATGACCTGAGGCCAGTCAGACGTTTAACGGACTGAGCCACCCAGGCACCCCCAGTTGTTCAGTCTTAATTGCAGCTACTCAGCCCTTTGTAGCTTGAAAGCCGCCCTGAATAAGACATACACGAATAGGCATGGCTCCGTTCCAAGAAAACCTTACTTATGGACCCTGATATTGGAATTGCGTATCATTTTCACGTGTCACAGAACATTGTTCTTCTTTTGATTTTTTCCCAACCTTGTAAATGTGTAAAAACCGTATTTAGCTCAGGGGCTGTTCAAGAGCAGGTGGCCAGCTGTTTGCCAGTGGAAGTTTGCCACCCCCTGCGCTAAGGCACAGTGAGTGAGTGAGTGAGTGGGAGAGAAGGTAGTCCCAGATGAAGTGAGAGAGCTAAGTAGGTGAGGGGCCAGACCGCATGCAGAGGTTTTGTAGGCCATTGAAGGGAGGGTGGATTTTATTCTAATTGCTATGGGAAATGCCTGGAGGGGATTAGGCAGGAAAGCGACAGGATCTATTTTAATAACACTCGGGTGCATCTGAGTCCAGAATGGACTGTCAGGAAACCAAAGGAGAAGCAGAGGTAACAGGAAGGCACCTTCTCCAGCAGACCAGGCAGAGATGGTAAAATACCAAAACGGAATTCGATCCTCAACCTCAAAGGGAATGACCTGTCAGGATGATAGGGTGTTTCAGCATCTAGCAGAGGGGCCTGGTACGTAGTATGTACTCAGTAAATTCTAGTTCTGTACACGTCCTTCCTTCTTTGGTGGTCAAAAAGCTGGGAATATTGGTTTGGCCTAAGTCTCTCATAAAAACGGGTCATTCTATGAAAAATCGATCCGATCATATCATGAAAGTGAACGTTCATGTTTTGTTAATGACTCAGTGATAGGACATGTAGGTACGGGGGTGGTTGGCGTGTGTGTATTCATATTTTTGTTGAGCCACATGAAACAGCTAAAATGTTTTTGCTGATTAAGGTCTCAAGATCGATGGCCTTATTGTTGCCCTGAAAACACATGTCATCTATTTAGTTGTCCTCATTAAAAGTATTCATATATCAAAAACATTTAAAAAACTGTCTGTAGGTATAGAGAGAAAAAACACAGCAAAAACTAGTCTGTGTGTGCCATTCCATTTTCTCCCAATCTCTTGATCTTTCCTGGCATTGAATAGAAATAAAGATATGAAAAATGCCAAAGAGTCAGAAATTTGTCTGATATTGACAACTTGTCAACTCGGAAAGGGGACAAATCACCCAGAACCCCACATGGGACCACGGAGGCCCATAAAGTTGGGATGAAGCACGATAACGCTCTAACCAACCCAGAATCTGGGTATTAAACGAGATAACGTAGACAGTTGAGGGTGAAAGCTCCTACATCTCTTTGATTTTGCGTACCTTGAAAGGCAGAGGTGGTTAACCCATGGTTAGTCATATTATATATATGGTGGGAGCATAAAAATGACCATAGTTCTTGGCCTCCAAAGGCCCTGCCGGAGAATCCTTCCTTGCCTCTTTCCGTTTCGGGTGCCCCCAGCATTCTTTGGCTTTTGTACCACAAGTGGTGCAGTCTGTCTTTGTCTTCACAATACTTTTTGCTCTGTCCGTGGGTCTTCTCCTCTTCTGTCTTTCATTACGACACTTGTCTTTGGATGTAGGCCCACCGGGGTAATCCCAAATGATCTCATTTCAAGATCCTTAACCATGTCTGCAAAGGCCCAGGTTCTAATAAGATCATAGTCACAGGTTTGGAGTGTTAGGACATGACCATGCCTTTTTGGGGGCCGCTATTTAACCCATTATGACAGTGGACTCTGTCTCTTTCAAAAGGTTACTCTAGGGGATCGGCAGTATAATTGGCCTCCATGCAACGTGCAGGTTGATACATTGCCCTAGAATTATTTCCTAATTGATTCTAGTAAGTAAATCTTGTCTTTTTAACTGAGTTCTGAGTTTTGTGTTCACCCCAGTTTTGTGTTCATGCTTTTATTTTTTAAGTTTTAGATTGTTTAGTGTTTTTATATTAATAACAATACTGCCTTGAGTACCACATGCCCTAGTTTATATCTACCGAGATAGTAATACAATGAATATCCATATCCAGAGATGCTGGATTAAAGGGTACATGAAGTTTACATTAAGGTATACATCATCAAGTCGCCCTCCAAAGGGGTTGCAACCACTTTTCTGTCCTACAGCCGGTGTGTAAGAGCATCTGTTTACCTTGAACTTGCAAAAAATTATTTCCTATCGGGTCTTTTGATCTTTGCCAAGATCATTCATGAAAAATTCTTATTTTAATGATCATTTATTTAATTATAGCTGCAGCTGGAGCTGTTTTTACATATCAAGTACCCATTTTTTCTCTGAAATATCTGTTTATGCATATGCCAATTTTCTATTGGAGTTTTTATCTTTTCCTAAGTAGACTGGAAGAAATCTTACTTATTTTCTATTTCATAAAGACCTTGTTTTATATGTTGCAAATATTTGTTTTCAGTTTGCTATTTGTCTTATTATTTTGTTCATATTTTTTCCTGTTGAATTTAAAAATATTTATATGTAGTTAAATTTATTAATTTTTTATTTGATGATTTCCAGGATTTTGATTTTACCCATTCCAAGATATTTTCTTCTTATTGTCTTACAATATCATTTAAAAATTTTTGATTTCCATTTTCTGGTTTTTAAAATGTCACTTTATTTATTTAAACAAACAAACAAACAAACAAAGAACAGTTCACCTATGTCTTCCAACTCCCATACCATGACTCTGTCAATCACCAGTTTGTTCTCTGTATCTATGAGCTTGCTTTTTGTTTTATTTTAGACTCCACATATAAGAGAGATCATATAGTATTTTTCCTTCTCTGTCTGACTTATTTCACTTACAATAATGCTCTCGAGGTGCATCCGTGTAGTTGCAAATGGCAGGATTTCATTCTCTTTAGTGGATAAATAGTATTCCATTGTATATGTACCATAATTTCCTCATCTATTCATTCATTGACAGACACTTAAGTTGTTTCCGTATCTTGGCTATTGTAAATAATGCTGCAATGAACCTGAGGGTTTACATACCTTTCTGAGTTTGTTTTACTTTTCTTCAGATAAATTCCCAGATGTGGAGTTCCTGGATCATACGGTAGTTCTATTTTGAATTTTTCAAATAAGTTTTATTTATTTATTTATTTATTTATTTATTTATTTATTTATTTTGAGAGCGAGAGTAAGAGAGAGAACACGGGAGGGGCAGACAGAGAGGGGGAGAGAGAAAATCCCAAGCAGGCTTCGCACTGTCAGCACAGAGCCAGATGTGGGGGCCGAACCCAGGAACCATGAGATCATGACCTGAGCTGAAATCGAAAGTTGGATGCCCAATGGACTGAGCCACCCAGGTGCCCCTGTATTTTTAATTTTTTTTTTGGATGTTTGTTTTTTTAATTTTTATGTATGTATGTACGTATGTATGTATGTATTTATTTTACATCCAAGTTAGCATATAGTGCTATAATGGCTTCGGAAGTAGTTTCCAGTGATTCATCCCCTATGTATGACACCCAGTGCTCGTGTATTTTTAATTTTTTGAGGAACCACTGAACTGTTGTCCAGAGCAGCTGCACCAGTTTGTATTCCCACCAGCAGTGCACCAGGGTTCCCTTTTCTATGCATCCTTGCCAACACTTGTTAGCTCTTGTCTTTTTAATACTAGCCATCCTAACGAGTGTGAGGTGATATCTCATTGTGGTTTTGATTTGCATTTCCCTGATGATTAATGATGTAGAGCATTTTTTCACGTGTCTGTTGTCCATATGTGTATTTTCTTTGGAAGAAAATGTTCAGATCTTCTGCCCATTTTTAAATGGGCTTGATTTTATTTTTCTATTGAGTTATGGGAATTCTTTATATAGTTTAGATATTAGCTTCTGACCAGATATGATTTGTGATTATTTTCTCCCATTCAGTAGGTTGCCTTTTCATTTTCTGGATGGTTTCCTGCTGTGCAGAAGCTTTTTAGTTGTAGTTCCAATTGTTTAATTATGCTTTTGCTGCTTTTTATATTGAATTCATCAATCTGATTACTAACTGGTACCGTTGCCTTCTGGGCTTGCAAAATTCTGATGAGAAGTCTGCTTTCTTCTTTATTTTTGTTCTTCTCTACATAACATTTTTCTTCTATGTAATATGAATCTTAAGATTTTTCTCTTTATCATGTGTTTTCAGAACTTGATTATAATATGCTTTACTGTGTTTTTTTGTTTGTTTTCCTTAGGGTTTGCTGAGTCTCTTACATCTGTGGATTTCATCAAACTTAGAAAATTGGGGGTCATTATTTCTTCAAAAATTTTTTTCTGGCCTCCCTTCTCCTCTTTCTGGGGCTTCAGTTATGCATGTGTCAGATTGCTTTGCATTTTCCCAAGGATCACTCGGTCCCTGTTTATTTCTTCTTTCAGTATTTTTCTAAATCTCTGTGCTTAATTTTGGATAGGTTTTATTGCTATGATTTCATATTGCCTTGTCTTCTGTACCTAAACTGCTGCTGCTAATCCTACCCAGTGAATATTTTTTAAAAGAACTTTTATTTTAGAAGATTTTTGGATTTACAAAAAATTTGCAAAGATAGTACAGAGTGTTCCTGTACACTCCTTATGCAGTTTCCCTTCTTGTTAATATCCTTTTCTATTACTGTGGTACATTTGTTACATAGTGAAGCAACATTGATGCATTACTATTAACTGAAGTCCATACTTCATTCACATTTCCTTAGTTTTTATCCAGTGTCCTTTTTCCCATCTAAGATACTACATTACAGGTCCTATTACGTTAAACCATCACACGTGTCATGTCTCCCTAACCTCATCTAGGCTGTGATAGTTTCTCAGACTTTCTTTGTTTTTGATGATCTTGACAGTTTTGATGAGGTATTTTGTGGAATGCTGCTCAGTTTGGGATTGTCTGATGTTTTTTTCTCATGGTTAGAGTTAATGTATGTGTTCTTTAATGCGGTGGTAACAGATTACTCCAGATTTAGTGGTTTGAATAGCACAAATGTATTTCTTGACAATTCTGGATGTCAGAAGTCTGACATGGGTCTCCCTGGACCCAAATCAAGATGTCAGCATGGCTGTGACCCTCCCTGGCAGCTCTTCGGAGACTCTGTGTCCTTGTCTTTTGCAGCTTCTGGAGGCCGTCTACAATTCCTTGGCTGGTGGTTTCTTCCTCCATCTACAAACCTAGCAGCTCTCTGACCCTTCCATACCTCTGACTCTTTTTCCACTGTCACATCTTTCTCTTTGTCTCCTGACTACAGAGCCAGGAGAGGGTCTCCACTTTTAAGGACTCCTACAATTAGATTGGGTATAGCCAGGTAATCCAGGATAATCTCTCCATCTAAAAATTTTTTTTTTAACGTTTTTATTTTTGAGACAGAGAGAGACAGAGCATGAACGGGGGAGGGTCAGAGAGAGGGAGACACAGAATCCGAAGCAGGCTCCAGGCTCCGAGCTGTCAGCATAGAGCCCGACGCGGGGCTCGAACTCACAGACCGCGAGATCATGACCTGAGCCGAACTCACAGACCACGAGATCATGACCTGAGCCGAAGTCGGCTGCTTAACCGACTGAGCCACCCAGGCGCCCCTAATCTCTCCATCTAAAGTCTGTATCCTTAATCTCATCTGTAAAGTCATAGGTAATATAGTCACAGGTTCTGGGCTTTGAAAGGTGAACATTTTGGGGGCCATTATTTTGCCTGCCACATTGGAGTTATAGGTTTTGGAGAGGAAGACCACAGAGGTAAAGTGCCATTCTCATCACATCGTATTAAGAGTATATGCTATCAACATGACTTATCACCCTTGATGGTAATTTTGATCACCTGACTGAGGTAGTGGTTTCCTGTTTTTTCCACTATAGAGTTATTTTCCCCCCTTATTTCCATCCTGTACTCATTGGAAGGAAGACACTTAAGGGGTAAGAGCTATGCCCTACGTCTCTGAGGGAGAAGTAACTACATAAAATTATTTCAAATTCTTCTATATGAGTTATTTGCATTAATTTATTTATCATTGATTTGTGTCTGTGCGGACTCATAGGTATTTATTTTATACTTTTGTTATAATCCAGTATTTCTTCGTTTTTTGTTTTGTTTTGTTAAAATTGTTCAGATATAGGGCTTTCTTTTGGCTCCTGTGTCCCTTTGACATATCTCCATCATTTTATTTTTTGAGGACATCCTTACCTTCTGGCACCAGGCTCATCTTGTATATTCCCTGCCTCAGCCCTAGACTCTTGTCATTTTTACAAGGAGCCCTGGTTTCTTCTATTGGAGAATGGATTTGGATGCCAAGGTCTGGGTCTGGGTTCATCTAGGTGAACTTTCTTTCTATCCTAGAAATTTCGTTTGATTCTTCTTCATATCTCCCGTGTATTTCCTCTTTAGGTTCATATTTTCCTTTAAGTATGTGTTCACAATTATAATAGCTTCAAAAAATCCTTATCTGCTGGTTCCACCATCTGTGGCTTTTATTTGTGTCTGTTCTTATTGCTTAGTTTTTTTCTCCCTTTGATTACGGGTCATATTTTCTTACATCTTGACGTGTTTAGTAATTTTTAATTAGATTGTAGACATTGTGTATTTTGTGTTGTTGAATGTCTGGATTTTGCTTTTTTGTCTTACCTTAATAAGTTTTTGGCTTTGCTTGAGCAAGCAGTTTTACTTGCATATCAGCTTTATCCCTTTAAGACTTGTTTTTAAGCTTTGCTAAGACATACAGAAAATAGCCTTTACTCCAGGGATTGTTCAGCCTTACCTAAGAGGCATAAATGCCTTGGATGATCAGTAAGACTTCTCCATTCTGCCTGTTGGAGATTTGGTCAATGCCAAGGTCTGTGTGAGCTCTGTGAATATTTAGTTTGCCAGTCATTCTTTGTCTAGCATTTTGGAGTATTGGTTTCCACATGCCTGGTTCAATACTCAGCAAACACTAAAGGGGACCATACAAATTTCTGGACCTGTTTTCTATATAACTAGCTCTTTTTTGAGAACTCTGTCTCACAACTCCCAGCCCCCCAGCCTCTCTGACCTCCCCTATTTGTTTCCTTACTCCTTTTCCTGGTTCTGTTCTGTTTGCCCCGCTCCCTGCTCCCCTCCTCCCCCCATCCCCCACCCCCCACATCACTGTAACTGCGGTGTGGAAATTGCCTCCAACAGACAGCACAGTGCTCACTTTTTTGTTTCCTTTTCCTTAAGGGTTCTAGTCCTGTGTAACCCTCAATGCCTGAAAACAGTTGTTTTTCATGTTTTGTCCAGGTTTCTGGTTGCTGGCTGTAGGAAGTCAAGTATAGTCCTTGTTACTTTTTCATTACCAAACTGTCTTTTTAGTTCTTTATTGTGATGATAAACTTGATACAGATCTGCACATATCTTCCTTCACATATTGTGCTAGACAGTGGGGTGCTTTTTAAATTGGGAAAATCATGTTCCTTAAAATGTCCTGAGGGATGTTCTTATGCTTTTACTAATTTTCTGTCCACTGTTATCTTAATTTTCATTTTCTGGAATTTCTACTAGATATTGGATCTCTTTGATTGAACACCCATTTTTCGTTTTTTTCCCCTATTTTCCATTTCTCTCTTATTTTATTACACTTTATGTGACATCTGTTTGACTTTATCTTCCAATTATTCTATAAAATTTTTAAAATTCTGTCTTATTTTCAATTCCTAGGAACATTTTCTGGTTCTTTAATGGTTCCTTTTTATATCATTGCTCCTAGTTTATACAGGCAATATCTTTTCTCACATCCTTAATGATGTTAATGAAAGTTTTTTTTTTTTTAAGTTTCCTTTCCTGCATCATCTTTGCTGCAGGAATTCTTTATTCTGTTTGTTTTCACTGTGTTAAAGTGTTTCACTTATGTTAAAGTGTTCGCTCTTTTTTTAATTAAAAAAATTTTTTTACATTTATTTATTTTTTGAGAGACATAGAGAGACAGAGCACAAGTTGGGGAGGGGCAGAGAGAGAAGGAAAAGCAGGCTCCAGGCTCCGAGCTGTCAGAGCCTGACGTGGGGCTCGAACTCACAAACTGTGAGATCATGACCTGAGCTGAAGTCAGACGCTTGACCCACTGAGCCACCCAGGCGCCCTAAAGTGTTCACTCTTAAGATTAAGGTACCAAAATGCTGACCCCACCAGGAGTTCTATGGGCATGAGCTAATACACTGGTGGCCTTCACTGAGGCAAACTGTCGGGGGAACAGTTGGTTTTCTGCTGAGGCTGTCTATATGTCACTGTTTGGTGACATAAGGGTGGATAACTGTAGGGATCTAACTGCTCCTTATTTGGACTTTTAATTTAATCCTGCTGCCCCTGCCCAGTTTTTTCCTGTTCCGGTATCTTTTCTGGGTTCTGTATGGAAAATGAGCTCACTTCCCATAGAGATCCCTCCAACTCTCTTTGCAGGCGTTAAGGTCTGATGTTCCTTCTCTTTGCTTGGACTTTGCTCCTTGCTCTTTGTTATTCCTCTTTCCAAAATCTGTTTATATGTTGTGGGTATGGATACCACTTAGTTTCCTAGTGATGGACATACATTTCTGTTACCTATTCTCCCTGAAATTTCTTGGCGGATTTTGACAGAAGGTGGTTGGGTGGGTATGTCCTTACTCTGCTCTTCTAAACTTAGGAGTCTTTCACATTTTTATCACAGAAAACATGACTCACCATATTATGGATTCCTAGAATTCCTTTATTTTGTTTAATTAAAGCCTAAACTTGGAGGTAAATCGTATTTTAATCTAATTTGGGCTTCATGTTGGCTAATAGGAAGAAATGAAGCGTATAGCGGGAGGATCAGAGCACACAGCATCACACATCTGGATAGAAATACTAGGTTGGTGCACAGGTGTTTGCCTGCATGAGCACAGGCTAAACATCTGGACATTAGCTATTTTCTTCTTTGGTTTCTACCAGCTGTTTGGTATCATGGAAGACACAGACTTACAATCAAAGTGACTTGTGAGTGGCATGCTGAGTTGACAAATAGGTTGAGGGGACTCTTCTCTACATCCTGAACATGACGATGAATAGGTTCACCTCCATCATCGTATCAGCCTCCCTCCTGCTGCGTGCCCTAAGAGGATCCAAGAAATTCACGTCTCCAGGCACTGATCAGTGACTTTAACTTTTCTCTTTCATTTCTAAGGAATCAGTTAAAGTATCACAAGAAAACAGTTTTCCATCTACAGTTTTAGAGGCTGAAGATCTGACTCAGAGATCTTAGTAAATATACATGTTTCTTCCACATGTTGGATCTAGCAGTCTTCCTCCCCACCCCCATCTCTAATTTTTGATGGAAAAGGCTAATTTCCTAACTCTACCAATACATTTAATGTGTAATTCAATACAATTCCTTTGGTTTAAACACAAAGCTAGCTTGGACTATAGGACCAGATGAGTTTGTTAGATGGGTGTTCTCTGTGGGATGAGAGGACATTTTAAAGTCTGGAAGCTTCTGGGGCGCCTGGGTGGCGCAGTCGGTTAAGCGTCCGACTTCAGCCAGGTCACGATCTCGCGGTCCGTGAGTTCGAGCCCCGCGTCAGGCTCTGGGCTGATGGCTCGGAGCCTGGAGCCTGTTTCCGATTCTGTGTCTCCCTCTCTCTCTGCCCCTCCCCCGTTCATGCTCTGTCTCTCTCTGTCCCAAAAATAAATAAAAAACGTTGAAAAAAAAATTAAAAAAAAAAAAAAAAGTCTGAAAGCTTCTGTCCAGGCTTTTTAAAGCCAGCTATTAACCACACACACACACACACACAAATATACTTTTAATCACTCTATTTTTAATCTATTCTTTAAGGTACAGCTCAAATCCTACTACCTCTGGAAGTCTTCTGAGCCTTTCCTTTGGTAGTCTTGGCTATGCTTTGTTGTCTACTATCTGGAATTGTTCATTTTTGGGCCGATGAAAGTGTCATGTTGATACAATGGACACCTATCTCCTGCTGAATAATCCTTCAGAAGTACAGAGAAAACTGGACTAAGCGATTCACTTTTTCTGAGGCCACTGAATTAGTATCATGGACTTACAAGTAGTATTGAGCAGAAATGAATACAGCATTTTCTTAAAATGTATTTAGTGGGCCAGACTCCATCACTTGCTTGCTTCCTTCCTGTGAGTACCTCCAGCCGGCCTGGTGGGAAGCCATGCTGGTTCTTTAAGATGATGTTGGAGGGTTCATCAGTATAAAGCCGAGAACCCTTAATGAGAGTAGGGCTCATGCTGGAGTGAGGACAACACCCTTTATTCCCACATTTTTACGTATCTTCCTTTCCATTTAGGGAGGAGACACATACAGAAAGGGCTAAGATGGGCCATTCCCACAGGGAGAGTAGGCAGATCCCAAAGGGAACTGATGTGACTGCCTGCTTAAAAGTGTCTCCAGTGTGGGTCTGTTGGTGGCTTTGGATTAAAGCCCTTTTGGCAGAAGGCCCTTGGAGTGACAGTCAAGAGAAAATCTATTTATAATTAATTATCCAGGGTAGTTCACACACACACACACACACACACACACGCGCTACCTTAACAAAATAGAAAT
>NW_026059949.1:0-28483 GCF_023721935.1 Panthera uncia | reverse complement strand
TACAAAGATGTTAAACTCAAAGTTCCCGATTTTCCCTGTGCCTACTTTTTTGTAAAAAAAAAAAAAAAGTTGGGGCGCCTGGGTGGCTCAGTGGGTTAAGCGTCCGACTCTTGATTTCGGCTCAGGTCATGACCTCACAGTTTCATGAGCTCGAGGCCCATGTCGGGCTCTGTGCTGACAGTGCAAAAGCCTGCTTGGGATTCTCTCTCTCCCTCTCTCTCCGCCCCTCCCCTGCTCATTCTCTCTCTCTCTCTCTCTCTCTCTCTCTCTCTCTCAAAATAAATAAACTTAAAAAAAAAAGTTAAGACATGTGCATAAGAACCTACAAAAAGGACATCAGATAAGGGCTAGAGAGATAGAGCAGAGCATTTCCGAAGAGCAAAGTTGCAGGCAGTCTCTTCAGACCTCAGGAACCAAAATGGGCTTCCTGCAAGTGCTTCCAACTGGTTTACTGCCCTTGTGTTCCCTTCATTCTACGGATAGTGGATTAGGTACCAGCTAGAGACATACACACTCTTCTGTGCACTCAGCACACATGCGTGGAGCACCTAGTGTATACAGCATGCCAAGCACTGAGGGGGAAAAGGTCACGTGACTTCTGGCCCCCAGGAACTCACTATCTGCTGGCAACGAGAGCGGTGCAGTCACATCCTTGCAGAGCACCCCGGTAAGTGTAATGAGAGGGGAAGCGATCAGTGCACAACACTCACTCCCGCACGCCCAGACGCGATACAGAGGTAAAGGTGATTTCATCTGTTGGGCAGGACTACATAATTTTAGGTAGACTCGAATTCTATCCGTCTAGGAAGCTAGATGTAGATATCGCAGCAAAACTGCAGTGAGACAGACGGCTCTCAAAGACCCCAACGTTATCAGTAAGGTCACCGTGCGAACGAGCAGGATAAAACTCAGAAACAAACATTGGAATACAAATTTCAAAAATGAAAGTTGAACCCCATATGGAAGCATTAATTATTATCCTAGTCAGATAACATCCAAAGAAACTAATTTAAATTTGGAGTGAAAGAATAAAAGGTGGGGGCGCCTGGGTGGCTCAGTCAGTTAAGCATCCGACTTCGGCTCAGGTCACAATCTCACAGTTCGTGGGTTCAAGCCCCGCCTCGGGCTCTGCGCTGACAGCTCGGAGCCTGGAGCCTGCTTCGGATTCTGTGTCTCCCTCTCTCTCTCTGCCCCTCCCCTGCTCGCATTCTCTATCTCTCTCTCTCAAAAATAAATAAGTGTTAAAAAGAAAAAAAATTATTTTTAAACAATAAAAGGTATTTGATACAATTTATTTAACACCTATTTGCATTTCTGTAGTTGCCTTTATTGATTTAACTGTGGAAAACCCACCCCAACTTCTCCAATATAAGCAATATGCACGACTTTGCATATCCTTACTAAAAGGCTAGCAATAGTTCTGAAAGAACTTACGATGTTTTTAGGAGAAACTAAGTGCTGGAATCTAACACTATGAAGAAAATTGGGTATAAATTCAAAAGCGAAGTTATGTCGTGGGGCCTTCCCCGATCATCTTGGCCCCGCAAAATTCTCTTTCCTTGAGATTATTTCAATGCAACAGAATCTCCTCTTCCTGTGTCGTCTGACAGTCCCTGCCTCATACAACCAGCATTTTGCTATTTCTTCACACAAATCATTTCTCAACCCAAAGGACCCCCCCTTCTCTTTTCCCTGAGCTTGAGGGCTTTTCAAAATCAAGAGTCATTTGTCCCTCTTCTCTTTTTATGGTTCTTAAATTCTCTGGAACACTGGCAAGTGTAGGAATTTTTATAATATGGTTGGATCATTTGGCTCTGCTCGGTTGTTGCTAAATTGCCTTTGAAACAATTAAGATACAGTTTATTTGTCTGCAGTTCATACAGTAAGCCACATGTAAAGTAGATACTCAAAAAAGGTTGTGGGGAAATTCGCCAATCCCGAAGAACGGAGAATAGCACAGAAGTTGTACGAGCTGCAAGGACAATTTTGCGAATTTTTAGGAAAAGGCTCCTACAGCCCCTAAAAAGCATACAATATAAATTACAACTAGGTTCTCAGGTTTTAAATCTCTGGCTACTAGGCCCCAGGGCACCCCTTTGTGGGATATTTTTCGCAAACACGAATAGAGAGGGAGAAAGAAAAAGACAGTATACAGCAGCATTTGAACTTCTTATCTTTTGCTTATTGGACGCTTCGTTTCATATCGTGTACCCACCGCTTCCGTTCTGCCCAGTTTCAGTGGAAACAAGCACATCTTCACGTTTCTGAGCAAATGACTTTTTATTTTCGATTCTCCATCAAGCGCGATTTTATTCATCCTTTCCTTTAAAAAATCTTTCCTACACCGTTATCTTTATTTGTTAATCACATACGGAAGCAGCTTGTTAAACCGAAGAAAATGAACTCCGTCACCATAGAAACTGCCGAAGTTTGGGATGCGCTGACACAAGGCAGCTTAAAGCGACCGAAACGTGTACGTGCCCCAGCCCTTACTGGTCGAATGGCGGGGGCGCTTCATCTTTCTAGCAACTGATCTCATTGAATAAATTCAGTTGTGGTAATGTCTTTTTAAGCCCGAGTCCAAAAGAAAAAAAAAAAAAAAAAAGACTCCCTACCCCCCTACCCCAAGAATAAGCTCCATAAAAATCCTGCCAATTAATAAAGGGCTAGTGTGTCGCAAGCATTTCTCCACCATCTTTTACGAAGGGACTGTATTTTACCTGGAATTATCCACACACTCAGCAAGATAGGCCCCTGCTGATAGAATGACATCATTTCTGTGCTCCCCAAAAGCCGCTTCGTAAGACAATGCACATTTTCAGCAGCAGCATAAGGAACAGCATTGTTTGAAAACTCACGAGGCCGCTTTCCAGTCTCCCCGCCCGCCTTCCCAACCCTGCCCTCCCCCGCCTCCCAGCCGAGCCACACCTCTCTAGAAATACTCGCTTTCTTAATGAAAACCATATTGGGGGGAAAAAAAAGAAAAAAAAAAGTTTGCATGACCCGCCGGAACGCCTGGACAATCTTCAATGTCAGCTTCAGACGACACGTGTCTTATGAAAGTCTGGGGGCCCTGCCTGTCTGGCAGAGTGAGCTCTGTCCCACATCTTTATGAGAAAGAGGGACAAAACTTCTGTTTTTGGCATTTTATATTGGAGTCTGTTTCCAGGGAGGAGGGGAAAAAAAATAGCAACGTAGAGTCTAGACACAAGAGATGGGGGTGAAATCTGGAAGCCATTCACCCCGGCGAGGGCAGAGCGAGGATCTCCTTACACTGCCTAATTACACATGAAAAATGTAGACATCACTGCTCTCGACCGCTTGGAAAAGTAGAACGCTCACCCGGCACTTTGGGGCTGTGGCAAATCAACCAGCCGTACATTCTGGGCGTGGGGCATCCTGCTCCCTGCGTGTTGCAAGGTGATTTTTTTTTTCCAGAGAAGTCGGTATTTCCTCATCCCTCCCCAAATGTTTTCGCGTATTCTAAACGCGGCCAACGGTCACATTCTATGAAGGATATTTAGATGTGAAAGTAGGCCGTCCGTGGGACGACGTTCAACACATTCCTGCTGTAAAGACTTCACCCGCTACGAAGACCGCGGCTGTGAGGTCTGCAGCGTTTATTTTAGGACCTAATTTACGGTTTGGGTGGATTTGTTGTCCGCATGCTAACTTCTAAATCATTAATGTGGCCCGTTCTATAAGAGGAGAAACGTCAGTGTCGTGCCCAACTCCTCACAGGGGCAGATAAGACTGAGACCAGAGTAAAGAACCTTCTGTCACCCCCTTCACATTCTCCAGTCTTCACTCAGTAAGCTGAACGGAAGAAAATACCGCATGAGAATAATAGTCTCTGTGATGTGCCAACATGTAGAACTTGTTTTTACATTTCCTACCATTTTTTCCTCCGGTCTACCACCACCCTTTCTCTGAATATTTGCTTTGGACTTAGAAACTCACGGAACTCTACCGACCGATGCTTTGTTTGAACTTGATAGGAAAATGCGATCACCCGTCTTTATGAGTTTGAGGTTTCTCCAGACCCGGGAGGCTCGGTCTAGATTAGGGGCTTGGGTGCCATGGAACGTTTTGTAACTGCTCCCACCCAGGCGTCTTCACCTGCACAGCCAGGTAAGGGAAAGGCAGATGTGCCCCCCTTTCTGATAGTAGCAAAATCCTATAAGGATACGAGTGACTTAGTCACGTTTATTGGAAACAGTTGGAGCTGGAAGGGAAGGCAAACTGGTGGGGGGGAAGGGAAGAGGTAATGAAGACCTGGAGAGGGGAAGGTTCTAGTTCACTCAGGCCAAGGCCTGAGGTCACCCTTGGCCCAAGTCCCAGGCCCCACCTGTTGGAAGGTTGAGTGGGAGGGGCCAAAGCTCTTGGTTTAGATGAGGCCTTTCCGGGGCGCCTGGGTGGCTCAGTCCATTAAGCATCCAACTTCGGCTCAGGTCATGATCTCACGGTTCGTGGGTTCCAGCCCCGCGTCTGGCTCTGTGCTGACGGCTCAGAGCCCGGAGCCTGCTTCGGATTCTGTGTCTCCCTCTCTCTCTGCCCCTCCCCTGCTTATGCTCTGTCTCTCTTTTTCTCTCAACATTTTTTAAAAATTTAGGGGTGTCTGGGTGGCCCAGTCAGTTGAGCATCCGACTTTGATTCAGGTCATGATCTCAAGTGGGTTCGAGCCCCACTTCAGCTGTGTGCTGACAGCTCAGATCCTGGAGCCCGCTTCAGATTCTGTGTCCCCCTCCCTCTCCCGCTTACACTCTGTGGGACTCTTTCTCTCTCAAAAATAAATAAACGTTAAAAACAAAATCAGATGAGGCCCTCCTGCTCCTGCTCCACAGCCGAGATCCTGTCTTCTTTTGCCAGTGGGATCTTCAGCTCCAAAGACAGGGACCCCTTCCTGCTGCGTGCCGCCCTTGGCCGTCTGTGACACCCGTGGACTGCTTCTCAGAAAAACGTTCATAAATTCATAAAATACAATATGTAGGCTCTCAAAGCAAATCAACGATACGGATACCAGGTATTTTGTTTCTAAAAAATAGATTTGTGATCGATATGCTTCTTTATTCACTTATTAAACCAAACGGCCTATTGGTGCATCCGAGAGTGATACCATCAAAGGCATGACGAGCAAAAACCATACAGCGTGGTATCGGCCACAACTATCACGTGCCACGACAACAGGTGTGAACCGTATGGGTGACAAATCACAAGCATTGCTCATAATACTGGGGAGGCTGTTCCCTCAGGTACAAGCCAAGGGTCTGCTCACTGTCAGTGAGACAGCAGTGAAAGCAGGGATCACTGTCTCCTGTCTTCCAAGTTCACCAGCCCTAGGTTGCAAACCCACGCCTGAGGAGAGCCTCCCTCACAAATGCGTCGAACAGCCCCACTCTCGCCCCCACCAGCAGGGGGCAGCAGAGTGCCACATGCCTGCGGCCGCCCCAGGAACCCCAGGAGCACACCCTCCCTGTCAGCCCCAGGGTACGGCTGCTGGCTTACCAGGCTTGGCCTGAGTCTTGGACTGGAAGGTGCCACCTGAGGTCCCCAGCTAGTCCCCTCCCTCTAAACAGTTACCTTTAGACTCTCCGTGGCCCATCCATTCTTTCACTCATGTGTTCCCCCACCAAATGTCTCTTCAGCACCTACGTTGGTGTCTTACCTACACAGTGAGGTCCTGGAGGTCCTGGAGCCATGCAGAAAGCAAATCCTGGCTCTTCTGGAATGCGCATCTGTAGCTGGGGGGAGGGGAAGATAGACCACAAACCAACTAACATGCGAGTAGGTGCCAGGTGGCCACGAGTGCCGAGGTAAACCGAGGCAGGTGAGGGGCAGAAAGGCTGTTGAGGGGTGAAGATGGGGAAAGGCTTTGGATAAAGCCACTGTTGAGCAGAAGTCAAAGGGAGGGGGGGTCTCCCGTGGCAGGCTGGGGAACAGCAGGGTCCCAGGAAGGCGGGAGCCTCGTGCACGGTGGTCCACGGGACGGGGGCTGCGGCTAAGGGGCCCACCTTGTGGGAGGCTCACCTTGTGGGAGGCTCCCCGGGGACTTGGAGAGCGGAGACCACGGCCCCCACAGGAGACCAGAGGACAGGGTGTGTGTGGCAAGTGCCTGACCGACTCAGGGCTGCGTCTATCGCCCCCAGGGGACCGCCGGCGGATGCGGCAAAACAGCAAAGGCAGGAGCCCCTGCTCACATCGGACTCCACGTGCTCCTTGGTGAGGGTTACGTGAAGCAGGGCGATCCGACCACTGACCTCCGCGGTGGTGACCGTGCAAGTGCACATCCTGGTCAGAAGAAACCAAGCCGCACGCTTCCGGGCTGACCATCCGATTCTATATACGTCTGGCTCCACTAACAAATACATTTTTAAAAAATTAATGAATGAGAACAATTTACGTCTCGTCCGAGGCTGGAACAAGCCTCTGCACCTCCCCGGTCCTCTGGCTCTGATTTCAACAGCCACTGCTAACACCCAACGTGACCGGCACTATCCTGAGCCTGCTGCCCAGATTAACTCACTTCATCATCACAGCGATGCTCTCGGATACTCTTTTTTTTTTTTAAGTTTACGAAGCGCTGCTGGTTTCCGGTCACACAGCAAACGGCACGGCCATGGTCGTCCTCTTCCTCCCTCATAAGGCTTAAAGGAGAGGCAGGTACTAAAGGCCTCGGAGGGGGTTCAAGAGCCTGGGCCGTGCGTGGTGCCCCATCCGGCCAGAATGCCCCCTCCGGAGACTCCAGCAGCTTCTCCGTGGGGTTCGGGACGACTGATCCGTGACGAAAAGCGGACCAAGGCTCTGATGACAACAGCCACCCCCAGTGACCCTGCAGAAACGAATAATCACCTTAATTGCCGTGTCCTGACAGCCCTGTTTGCCATTCTTTAATTGTTACTTCTGCGCTTTTCTGGATTCTCTCCAAGTTTTGTACACCCCCGCCCCCCACTCCAAAATTTGTTTTGAACATGTTGGCCTTGAAGAAAGAAACAGTTTGCAACAGACACTGGCAACAAGATGCCCCGTAGACAGACAAGGTGATCAGAAGACGTTGATCTCCGGGAGCTCCTTGTGGGTCATCGAAACCCTGACTTGGAACCTTAGACCCCAAGTGTTTAAGTCACCAATGAGGAAATGCTCCTGTTAGCAAACCAGTAGTTGAGCAGGGGGGGTGAGGTGGGGGTGCGAGGCAGGGGGGTGGGGTGGGGGGTGGTCCGTGACATGAAGGTTGCCATTCAGGATGGTTCTTGGAGGCTGTGGTCTCTGGAAATCTCCAGAAGGGCTCAAGGCCTCCCAGCCAGGGGCTCCGCTGCCCAAGTCGCGGCCGTCAACCTCAACTCCGGCCTCATGGCCACATGGTGTGACTCCACAGGCCAGCGCCTCCTGGCTGCCGTGGGACAGTGTGAAGGGCACAGAGAGACCCCGAAGGAAATCCTGCCCCTAACATGAAGCCGTCCACCTTTGCACCAACTCCTTCCGCCGTTTGTGCTTTATTCTCCTTATCTGTCCGACGGAGATGTTGAAACCTTCTTCACGGCGGGTCTGGAAATCGGAGGTGAGAGGAAGCAGGGTGCCTGGCGTGTAGTAAGAGCAGCCTCTTGTGACGACGGTGGAGATCTCCCATCCCAGGTCCCACCTGGCCACGTGCTGTCGACGGGCCAGAAGTCGGATTTCCGTGGTTGTCACCTCCGGACAGACCCAGTGAGAGTGAGCCGACATCCGAAGCCTTTCCCACAAGCAGATTTTCATCTCCAACAGAGTCAGGGATGGCTCCCGGGAGGAGGGGAGAGGCATCACGGAGAGCTGGGCGTCGGAAGGGGAACTTGGCAGGGCTGAGACTCTGCCTGGGGGAGAACGCCCGCCCCGCCGGCCGCCTGGAGAAGGAGCTTCTAGAGCTGCAGCTCGGGGCATCTGCTGAGAAGCGGAAGCCGGCCAGGGGCAGCTGGTGGGTTGAGCCAGAAATCCGCCCCCGCCTTCCGTCTGGACCCTCAACGCTCTCTCAGCAAGTCCTAACGGGGCTGAAGCCTTAGGACCAACCACCCTTTATCCCGTCCGGAGTTTTCCCTCAGTAGACGCAAGCATGAATTTTTCAAAAAGGAAGGAACTGGCTGTTAAACAGCAACAATGTGCCCGCTGCCGGCCACGAGGTGGTACATCAAAGATTCGCGAGGGGCGCCTGGGTGGCTCAGTCGGTTAAGCGTCCAACTTCGGCTCCGGTCGTGATCTCACGGTTCATGGGTTCGGGCCCCGCGTCGGGCTCTGGGCTGACGGCTCAGAGCCTGGAGCCTGCTTCGGATTCTGTGTCTCCCTCTCTCTCTGCCCCACCCCCCGTCATGCTCAGTCTCTCTCTGTCTTAAAAAAAGTAAATAATGCATTAAAAAAGCAATTTTTTTTAAAGATTAGCTAGCCATGCACACCACCTTCTGTGTCTCTATATTAACGTGTTTGCTATGCTGAACTCTGCCTATATTTTGAACGCGGAAGAAGGGGAGAATACGTCCCAAGTTTCAAACCACGGCTAATCCCCCGGGCATAGGATTACACACGGTACTTTCCTCTGTTCTTTATACACTTCCAAATTGCTGACTTGTCAGCATATTTTAATTTTATAATTAAAAAAAATTAGTTGCCGCTGTTGAGCGTCTTGGCTCTTTTTGTCTCATTACCCAACCAGGGGCTGGTCGCGCTGGAAGAGGCCCAGGCGATTACAGCCCGTGTCTGTTTGTTCTCCCCACACCCCCCCACCCCACCTTCTGTCTCCGTGTGGGAAGGTGCCTTACCTCGCTGTCAGGACAGCCTGGCTCTCCAGGGCGCAGTCTGACTCTCATGGCCATGACCCTGACCTCTCAGTCCACCAGTGAGCAGCTAGGAGGAACGGGGGCGCCCCCTCCCCAGGAGAAAACCCAGCGACGTGAGTCCTTGCGGTTGGGGAGGTCATTTCTGGAGACTCGTAAGAACCTCTGGCACACTGTGTTGGGTACCTGCGGACCAAGTGCCCCCTGCCCTTCCAGGCCGTCTTCATTCAAACCTTAGAGGGTGTGGCTCGGACCCCACAGGGAGGGCGCCCCCTCCCAGGCTGCTGAAATGTTCCTTATGGTACTTTGGCTCCCTTGTGGGCAATTAACAATTGAAAACTTGCAAATGTTGGTTGACTCATCAACCTGCATTCCACCCAGCAGTCTTGCATCTGTAATGGGGTTACGAGCAGCAAGCCATGCCCAAGGGTCACCAGCAGACCCGGGGATGCCCCCGGGCTCTCAGCTCAGTCCTCCCCCCTCCCCCACCCCTGCTTCTCCGGCTCCCCATGCACCTGGCTGCCTTCTCTTCCACAATCATCCTGTCTGTCTGTCTGTCTGGCCTCATTTCCCACTTCATCCAACTCCAACTCCGTATCTCTCCCTCTCCCCGTATCTCTTCCTTGCTCCCTTTTTATCCGCTTGCACAAAGCTCTTTAGAACGTGGAATGAACACACTCGGCTTTGGTGCTCATTTTGTCTGTTTATTTTTAACCCACCTTGTTTCCAGAAATCTGCATTGGGTGACTTTTGAAAATATATACTTACATCCTTCCAAACCAATTATTCTTCACTCAAGCTTATAGATTTAGTTGAATAATAACGTATGGCACATTTTGTTGGGAATAATAGTAATGAAGAAGAAATGGGTCCGAGGGCCCAGACGCACCAGGCAGGAGCCTTTCTGTGTACAGCTCCAACTTTTAACGCCCTGGGTAAAATCACGTTTTTCTCAGGCTGGGGGTGGGGTAGGGAAGTTTCCTAACAGCCCACGGGGCCTCTGAGCCCTCTTCTATTTCCTGAGTGGAGGACGGGGAAGACCCCCCAGAAGCAGTGCACATTCACGAGACCTCACTGGAGAAGGTGTATCTCTCAAATGCCAGATGAGGCTCAAAATCATTCCAATGATTCTTGTCCGGGCACACCACTGTCTTAAGAGAAGCCAACGCAGCCTATGACCAAGACCAGGTAGGAAGGGTCAGACCACCACGAAGGGTCCATTGGAACTGGACCGAGGACCACCAGTGGAAGTCCATGCCACCACCCCATCCCCTTCCCCCACTGTGTCCCCAAAAGCCGAGGGGAAAGTATCTCTGTCGTAGTTAGAGTCCCTCAACTGTACCATTTAAATGCTAGAGAGAACTGATTTACGGAGTGGAAGTTAGGCATGAACCCAGACTTCAAAGACGGTCTTGGTGGCAGGCAGAAACGCATCTTAGGTGGGGTCAGCCGCTGCCAGAAATGGGAAATCAAGACATGGTGTTAGACCATCTCTTGAGCAAGTCACTTTGCCCTCAGTGGTAGTGAGCTCAGGTTTGCCCCGCGTGGTTGCCCGCCCACCTGACTGACCGGGTCCAGCCTAGCAATGACCTGCCATGTTTCGTCAGCATGATTTCTATTATTTCTATTTCTCAGGGGTTGGTAGGTGTCCGAGAAGCTGACCAGAGGAAGTGAATCACTTCCCATGGTCGCTCCTCTGCCCACAGTTGCACTATTTTTAACAATCTGCACAAAAATCATAAATTCGTCCTTGGGCGTGTATATTATTGGTTTGACAAGAGCCCGGAAGATGGGGTAGAGACAAAAATGGGCCGAACTGAGCCAGGGAGGAGACCGTTCAAACCACCCCCCGATATAAAGACAATCTTTTTGTAACGTCTTTTAGAAAACTGGTCACAAAGAACAAGACAAATCTTTGAAGAATCACCTCTTAGAGTAATTTTCTGCCCGCTGTGGAAGAGAGTGAGGTTTAAAAAGCAAAACAGCTGCCCAGCTTTGTCCATCATAAATTACTCGCAACATCCCAATGACCAGCTGGACGACTTTTGAAAAGCTCTCTGCCCTTCATCAGTGCTATTTCTTTCACTTCAAATATATGCCATCACTTATACAAAATCTGTGAACAATTAGACAAGAGAGGTGAGATGATTCACAGAGAAAAACATCTGTATATGAAGCACAATTTCACCCCGACGCCAAATGAGGTGATGTATTAGTCAGTTCGGCTGCCGTAACAAAATACCACAGGCTGGGTGGATTAAGACAACAAAATTACTTTCTCACAGCTCTGCAGGCCACAAGATGTGGGCAGGAGGGCTGACTGTCTGTGTTCTAATCTCTTCTGATAAGGACACCAGTCTTATTGGATTGGGGCCACCCTAATGACCTCATTATGTCTTAATGACCTCTGTAAAAACTCTGTCTCCAAATAAGATGACATTCTGAGGTGCTGGGGTTAGGATTTCAACGAGTGAATGTGAGGAGAGCAGGGAGCACAATTCGACCGTAACAGGTAGAAAGTCAAAGGAGGAGCTAAAGGTCTCTGTCCCTTTGTGGTTTTGTCACATACTAGGCTTTCTTTGTCACTAAAGATCTTTATAACACCTCCAGGCTCTCTTCCTCCATTTTTTTTGTCCTGTGTAGATATAGAGCAGCAGAGAGAGAGAGCCCAACACAGACTCGGAAGAGGTGCCGTGCCAGGGTCCTGTCCACTGCAGGCACCATCATCTGGAGACCTCTGGTTGGTACTCTTCCTGGTGTTACCTCAGGAGCTCCTAGCACCAGACTTGAGGAAGACCACCGACCACACTCCGACGATTACTTGTGATTTAATACACACAGCATATTTATAAAAGCCGTGCAGCTGTCTTCCGTGATGCTCTGGAACAGGAGTCAGCAAACTTCTGTAAAGGGCCAGATAGCAGATAGTTTAGACTCTGTGGGCCATGTTCCCTCTTTTCCCAGCCCTGTTGCCATGGTGTGAAAGCAGCCATCCGTACGTGAACGAGCTGGGCTGTGTTTCAGGCAAACTGTCTTCATAAATACAGAAATGTGACTTTCGCATACTCTGCACGACTCACAAAACAGTCTTCACCTGCTCCTCTTCCAACAGTTGAAGATGTAAAACTATTCTTAGCTCACGGGCCATTCTAAAACTCAGCAGGTCAGATTTGGCCAAGGGCCTTAGCGTGCTGACCCCCTCCCTTTTGGCTCCTGATGAACCACACTTGTCTTTACTCCAGTGCCCGTTTCTTCCTTTTGGGTCCTGGTTTATCCCTCTTGGTCTGGCTTGACCAGCTTCTCACAACTCAGCCCTGAGTCCTTTTCTTTTTAGGATTTTTAAGTAATCTCTACACCCAATGTGGGGCTCAAACGTACAACCTTGAGGTCAAGAATCACACACTCGACCACCTGAGCCAACCAGGCACCCCAGCCCTGAGTCCTTTTTGACTGTTCCCTAAAGGTTTTGATTGATTGATTGATTGATTGATTTTTAATGTTTATTTATTTTTGACAGACAGAGAGAGAGAGAGAGAGAGAGCATGAGCGGGGAAGGGGCAGAGAGAGAGGTAGACACAGAATCCAAAGCAGGCTCCAGGTTCTGAGCCATCAGTACAGAGCCCAACGTGGGGCTTGAACTCACAGACCACAAGATCATGACCTGAGCTGAAGTCAGAAGCTCAACCGACTGAGCCACCCAGGTACCCCTAAAGGTGTTGATTTAAATACATTCCATAATACGTCAGCTGCGTGGCCAATGGGAAACCTCCAGCACTGTTTCAAAGTCTTTGCTTCCATTGATCATGTCTCTGAGGATCAGGATTTTTTCTTGACCCTGGGAAGGGGTGGTGGTGAGTTAAAACATCTGGTGGTAGGCAGGGTCATTTTTACTTTTTTTTTAAATATAATTTATTGTCAAGTTAGCCAACATATGGTATATACAGTGTGCTCTTGGCTTCGGGAGTAGATCCCCATGATTCATCGCTTACATACGACACCCGGTGCTCATCCCAACAAGTGCCCTCCTCAATGCCCATCACCCACTTTTCCCGCCCCTCTGACCACCCCTCCCCCCATCAATTCTCAGTTTGTTCTCTGTATTTAAGAGTCTTTTATGGTTTGCCTCCCTCTCCGTAACTGTTTTTCCCCTTCCCCTCCCTCATGGTCTTCTGTTAAGTTTCTCAGATTCCACATATGAGTGAAAATATATGATATCTGTCTTTCTCCGTCTGACTTATTTCACTCAGCCTCATACCCTCCAGTTCCATCCACGTGGTTGCAAATGGCAGGATTTCATTCTTTCTCATGGCCGAGTAATATCCCATTGTATATATAAACCACATCTTCTTCATCCATTCGTCAGTCGATGGACATGTGGGCTCTTTACATGATTTAGCTATTGTTGAAAGTGCGGCTATAAGCATTGGGATGCATGTGCCTCTACGAATCAACACTCCTGTATCCTTTGGGTAAATGCCTAGCAGTGCTATTACTTCGAGAGGAGCTGAGAACAGCTCTCCATTGAGCCAAAACATAAGCACCATGACTCTTCCTATTAAACAGTCTCCGTGCCGTCCTTGCCCCTTTGCTCAACATCATGGTGCTGATCTGCAGGCTCAGTAGAGCCCTGGGAAGTATCCAGCCAACCTTCCCAGAACACTGCCTAAGTGAGTGTTGAAAACCCGCGGTGCGAAGATATCTCCTTATTGCAAAAACCATTTCTTGAACAGTGGGTTTTCTCTGCGATACACTGGAGGAAAGTCCAGTCTTTTGGCACGAAGGGGAATTCTGAATTATGAAAATAGTTGAGGCGTGGAACGATGGCTCAGATGCGCACACTATAAACTCAGAGACGGGGGGACGCCATGTCTCATTCGAAGAATTAATTAATCAGTAAGTGCACCTCTCGTAAGTACATGTCAGAGAGCATTCGCTTTTCAGAGGAGGTATAAGGACTCATGAAACCCACGTTGCGGAGGTTTGTTACAAATTGCGTGTTTGATGTGTGCCACGACAAGGAACTTTCCGATAGCGTTAGAAAAGGCGACTCGGACGCTAACATTTGCCATGTCCTACTCATCTTAAATCATGGTATTGATTATGTTTTAATCATACTCTTATGCTGCCCATATTTGAAAAATGAAGACGTATCGATGGGATATTTTCCCCAAGTACCAAGTCCCGTGGCAAGGAGGCACTGCCTGGTTATGCTCATACCCAGCATGCACCGCTCCACTTTGGATTGTAAAATCTCCGAGGGCAGGGGCTGCTGGCTGAACACCTTGCTCAGTGGTGCCCCTGGCACAGATCAGAGTGATACAGGATGACAGCTTTCCTTGCTGAGAACCAGGTTGAGTGACACTCCTGAGCGGGTGTGCAGACAGGAGAGGACCCTGCCAGCTCCAGAGGGTCCTCTCCCAGCCATGGGTCCTGGGCAAATCTAAGCATCGCTTCTGGCAGCCTGGCACCTCGTCTGTTCGCCCGCTGGAGCTCCCCCGCATGACTTTGTAATTGGAGGCAACTTTCTTCGCAAGTTCACGGGCTCAGGAGCAGCCCAGGTCTTTCGGGTGTGGCCATGAGACGCAGCTTTGTTCTCTCCCTGCCCAGGATGCACAGCATCATGTGGACTCCTAAGGACTGCCCGTCCCCTCCTCTGTCCCCTTCCCAAGCTGAGAGCCAAGCGGAGCTCAGGACTGGCTTTGAAGCACCGAGTTTCCGCAGAACCCCGTGGTGTGAGGCCGCCACACATGGGAAGCCCCAGACCAGAGACAGAAGCAAAGCCAACAGGTGGCAGGAAGCTGATGTGACATTAGGAACCCGACATCCCTCGGGCTTCCAGGTGGCGTGGGTCATCTCCGCCAACTGCGCCCCATAAGGAGAACAGCGCTGGCCGGACAGCTCGGGCCTCAGAGCCTCTCCACCCAAGAGGCACCGGCTGGCAAGACAAATACGAACTTGCCAGAGGACAACATACTTTTATTCCAAGAACATAACCTCCGTCCCATCACCCTGAAGCGGCAGTCCCACCGTCACCTCCGACTCCCTTAATTCTTGAACGATGCGTATCTTCGGTGTTGCCGCTCCCAGGGTATCAAACTGCTCAGGATGTAAACTTGGGGTGCAGCCCCCTCGAGGCTGGGATTACCTTGACCCCAAGAGCTAAAAGGGAACTTTCGTCTTCTCGAATCACCTGGCAGCGTGCTGCCTAGAAGCCGTGTGGAGCGTGCTGGTCTTAGCTGGCCCTCATCTAAGAAAAGAACCTCGGCCCTGATGTTCTGGCCCTGATACCAGGGCCGCTGCCAGGCGAGGCGCTAAGAGAGGAGTTTCCCGTAGTTTACAGAGAACACAAACCGAAGGGTCCTCACCGGGGGCCACGGGGGCCACGCGCCAATTGAACACCAGGGTATGTGCGTGTTCGTCAGCGCAGCCTGCTGTCTATAGCAGAAGACAGCGGAGCAGCTCACACAACAAGAAGATACGTTCTCATAGTTCTGGCGACTGGAAAGCCCACCATCTAGATCCCAGCAGGTCTGGGCGTCTGGTGAGAGCTCCCTTCCTGGCTTGCCAGCGGCCCCCTTTCCCCGGTGTCCCCATGTGGCCTCGGTGCGTGCTCCTAGAGACAGAGAGTGAGTTCCCTGGTGTCTCTTTATAAGGACACTAATCCGATAAGACCAGGGCCCACCTTTTTGACCTCATTTAACCTTAATTACTTCCCTCAAGGCCCTATCACCAAATACAGTCTCCTCGGGGGCTGGGGTTTCAACACGCAAGTTTGGGAAGACAGGGGAGACGAACATTCGGTCCCTAACAGATACGTGAAGTTAAGTGCCTTCCTGAACCACTTTCACCGGCCTTTTGCCCACGGGCTTGTTCCTATCCTGGATACTTGTTCAGTGAAGTTTCCATGCGCCAGGTGCCTTCCCACGGGCTGGGGTCACAGTGCAGCCAGAAGCACCCCCAGGGAAGGAGATGCCACCTTGGGGGAAGTGTCAGACAAATGAACCCATAAAGAAAGAAAAAAAATACCATGCGGTAGGCGGTATATCCCATGACGAGAATAAATTGCTTTCCATGTGTGCCCAAATTTACATTGATTTTTAAATCATCTGGCTTGGGGGGCGCCTGGGTGGCTCGGTCGGTTAAGCGTCCGACTTCGGGTCAGGTCATGATCTCACGGTCCATGAGTTCGAGTCCCGCGTCGGGCTCTGTGCTGACAGCTCAGAGCCTGGAGCCTGTTTCAGATTCTGTGTCTCCCTCTCTCTCTGCCCGTCCCCTGCTCATGCTCTGTCTCTCTCTGTCTCAAAAATAAATAAACGTTAAAAAAAATTTTTTTAAATAAGTAAAATAAAATAAAACAAAATAATATCGAGGTACTTCTCTGAATAACTGTAAATTATCACAAAGAAGACCTTGTTTCTTTGTTTGCTAATATCATTTTCGTACATATCTCTACTTTTTCCCCCAGGTTTGTTGCTCTGGCCAAAAAAAAAAAAAAAAAAAAGTGCCATATGAAGGAAGAGACACTGGTGGGTACAGTCATTACAAATTTGACATTTTTAAACTGGGCTTGACAGTGGAACTTTGAAAATATTTATCTATCAGAAAATAGTTTCAGCCATGGGCAATTTGGTGAAAAGGTTTAGTTGATGGAAAAACCATAACTCAGCGTGACTGCCTTTAATGTAAGATGTTCCTGAAGGCCACAGGATAACCAGCGTTTCCAACAACCTGGAAAATTTAGACCAGCTTGGAAAAATAACAGGGGGCTATGGGCGGTAGCCAAAGCACTGTACAGGATCAGATAAATTTATGTGCTTTAGAGATTTAGATTTTAATATTAAATTATAAATGAAAGCAATCGTTGGGCTAAGTATTTCAACAGGTCTCTCTGCCTATGCCCTATTCTCTTTCCCCTCCAAAAGATGGAGATAATTTTCCAAAATAAGGTGTTCTGGTGCATCTGTATGTAATTCTTTCTTTTTTTATTTTTAAATGTTTTATTTATTTTTGAGAGAGAGAGAGAGAGACCATGAGTGGGGGAGGGAGACAGGATCTAAAGCCGGCTCTGTGCTGACAGCAGTGAGCCCGATGCAGGGCTCGAACTCACGAACCTCGAGATCAGGACCTGAGCTGAAGTCAGACGCTCAACCGACAGAGCCACCCAGGTGCTCCCATGCATAACTGTCTCCTATTTGCATTTCTGAACAAAAGTGTATTTCTGCGGCTCCTTTACGTAGGTCAAGAAGGACGCTGCCTTGGGGGAAATGGCTTGTGTCTTGGTATTTTTGTGTAGCTTCCAAGCCCAAGACAATGGCCCTCCTTGCCATCCTTGCTGTGCCCAGAACACCTGCCGTCTGCCATGGCTGGCGGCTGGACAAGCTGCCCCAGAGTTTGCCCCAGGGCACTGCCCACTGGAGGTCCTTTCTCTTGCCGAGCCTGGCTGGTCGGTCACGTCAGCCTCCATACAGGCAGTGGGCTGGACCACTTGAAACTCAGAAGCCATTCCTTCTGCCTTTTCCACCTACACCTTCTCTGGAACAACTCCCTTCCTGAACTGCCTCATGAACATGATCGTATTTTCTCCATCTCTTTTGGTGTTTTCACACCAAAATTAAAGAAAGCAACTCCCCTCGAGAACAAACAAACGATCAGCAGAACAAAGGAAAAGTGCACCAGGCCTTCATCCTGACAGTGTTCCCTGTTACAATTCTTCCCCTCCTGCTATCCCACAAAGCACACGGAGTAGCATTAACCACGCCCCAGTTTAAAATCCTTCTCCCCGTTGCCCTAGGAATAATTTCCAAAGCCATCGCGTGGCTTGCAAGCTCCCATTCGTCTTCACAGTCTCAGAGCTCCCCAGCACCCCCAGAGGCTCTCCCTTCCCACCATGGCCAAGTATGTCCTGTTCCCTTCTCCCACCCTGGACTTGGGAACATTCCAGAACTGGGGTGTTATTCTTAAATTCCTGTCTCTCCTTCAGCTGGCCAACTGTCACTCCCTTTGCCAGGGTCACCACTTTCCCCAGCCGTCCCCCAGCACTGACTCAGGTGCCCCGCCATGACTCCTGGCACCCAATCATGGTGTTATTTTTGCACTCTGTACATAATTGCTATTCATGGCCTAGCGACGTGTCCACCACATGACAAGTGCTAGACTAATGTCTGAGGAGTAGATGAACATAATCACAAGATCCAATGTTTAGATTAAGCCACACGAAATTGCTGATATTTGACAGTTTTTAACCTACAAAAATGGCAATTTCGTGATTATATCCTAAACAAACTGTCGTAGGAATACTTTCTTCCAGCTCTAAGAAGTGCTGAAAGTTGCCCCCAAAAGCCATAAAGGGTTAGGCCCCATGAAGAGAGGCTTTCGGATAACAGAATAGGACAAAAGAGGAAGGAAAAAAGGATTTTGGTAAAAAAAAAAAAAAAGAACTGAACAGGCATTCCCAATAAATTATACGCTGGGAATTTTTCCTGGTCTCCAAAATACTGCCCCTTAGCCTTCCTTCGCCTCCCAAACCATCTGGAAAAATCTTTCTTCTGGATGAAGCATAATCATGCCAAATGTGAACTCTGTGCCCTCTGACACTCGTGAGGAAGCCTGTCAAATTGCATAGCACTATGGGGGAAGAAAAAGAGCTTTTCTAAATCACAAAACGATTCAATCTCGTTCAACCTTCAGAGAGCTTGATAACAGTGGGATTAATATGCCAAATGGATAGCGTATTATGGGTTTATAAATACTAATGTTTAGAGAAACTAGATTCTCTGAGACACTTGAAGCTCCAAATAAGAAATGAGAAAACACGAGATGGTCCAGTCTGGGTGGAATCTCGGAACACGTCACTCTTGTCATGATTAATTAAGAGTTTGATGGTTAAAAAGAAAAAGAATCTGACGCATTTCTCCTCCCCTGCAGGAAAGGTAGTCAAGGGCGCAGAGCTGCACTCAAGTCCAATCCCTCTGGCTGCGATCAAGGGGAAGCTGAGAGTGTCTGAGCGGCAATTATGGTTCTCCACAGTGGAAGGTCTCCAGTTAACAAATGAGACAATTTTCAAAAAATACAAACAGGAAACCAACCACAACACTGGACCGCTCTGTTTGTGCAGTGCCCAGAACTCACAAGAGTGTCGTGCATTCAGTTTGCACGGATTCTGCTTCGGAAGGAGGCTCTTAAGAGGTTGAATGTGTTCAACATCGTTACCTGCAACACACACACCCAGTGAATATCATTCCGCGCTAACCACTTACCAAGCATCCATCAGGCACTTGACTGTGGGGCCCAGGGTCACACGGATGAAGGAGCAATGACCCTCGTCCTCCAGAAGCTCGTCTTCTCATGCAGGAGCTGAGCTGACAGAAGCCTCTGAAGCCAGGTGTAATGGACAGGCACAGAGCAAGGATGTGAGCCCGTGGCTAATGGCCGGGTGTGATGGGGGTGCACCCACTGTGCCGAGAGTCAAGAAAAAGTTGGCCACTGACAAACACTGAGAAGTCTGAGAGGACGTCATGCTGAAAACTGAAGCTGCTCACTGTTCAAAGGTGATGACTTAGGTGAACCGTTTCTTTCTGATACATTTCTTAAAGAAGCAGCCTCAGAACGGAAGAGAGGGTTGGGATGTCCTGTGCATTGGGCCTAAATCGGGGTTGAGAATTCAGCTGTAGTTGTGAAATCTAATATCCTTGGGCTGGTACGAAGCCACTAAGAAAGTACAGCTTTGTCTGACCTATAGACACGATGCTCGGGCTTTTGTTTCTTTGTTTGTTTTTGAGTGTTTTTCTTTTACGGCTAAATCTATCTCATTTACTTTTATTAGTATGTTTAGAATTACTCCTGATAACTTATCTCTTGTTATGCTTCCTGGGCTGCTTTTTGACCTTTAATTGAAGGCTAACATATGTGCGGGAAAATGAACAAATTAAAAATGTGCATTTGAAAGACTTTTGATAGAGTGAATGCACCTGAGGAATCGGCAACGAGATCAAGAACAGAACGTGACCATCCACTGAGAAGCCCCCCTTGTGGCCCTTCCAGCCACTACGTCCCCCCAAAGACAGCCACCAGCCTGACTTCCACGGCCATATATTAATTTTGCCTCTTTTCCAACTTTAAATGGATACAATGGTATAGCACACACTTTGCCCAACCTCATGCTTAAGAGATTCAATCCTATTGATACAGATGGTTGTATTTTATTCATTCTTCTTACTGCATAGTATTCCATTTTGTGAATCTACTGTGACCAATTTGTCTACTCCACCATTGAATGGGGGCCATTATGCCCAGTCCTGCTAAGGAATATTCTGGCACTGTCTTTTTGTGAACTTATGTTTGGCACCCATCTGGGAATGGAGTCGCTAGGCTATAGGGTTTGTAAATTGTCAGACCTAGCAGTTTCTGCCAAATTTTCCAAAGCCATCGCACAAATGTGTATTCTCACCAACAGTCAGAAAGTCAGGAGGGTTTGGTTAACAAAGAACCCTAGTGTTCCCTCAGGAAATAAACACAGATTGAAGAAAACTCCTCTGTATCAAGCCAGCATGGCCTGAGAGCTTGAGTATGAAACATTTTTGTTGCTTTCTCGGAAAAAAAAAGTACAAGTGAGCTATACTGTTTTTAAAAGGAAGGGGACTATTACCAAGATCAAGCCAGATGGTGGCTAGAGAACCAGATGTTTGCAGGAAATTATGGTCCTTGTTTTGAACTCAGCTGGCTAAAATCTGGGGAAAATTGCACATGTCAAAGTTACAGGGCTATCTGACAACAGCGCTTAACCCATGTTGCAAAGAAGGATTTCCTTGGATGCACCGGGAAGCAAATGCTGATCAGAATTTCAAAACTCGCTGGAGACATCTTTAATAATTTTCCGATTTATCTCATGTATGCCTCATTTTCTAGCATCATTGGCTCAAAACAAAATGCCAAAAGAAATTGAAAGTGAGCGCCCAGGCTGGCTGGGAGACTTGCAAAGGTGAAAAATCTTCTAAGCCGCGGGAAAATACAACCGCACTACGGTCACGGAGGCACACCCTCGCCACGATGTCCTATGAATTTAAACCGGGTGTACTGTGTAGGCACACAAACCTACAGACAAGGGCGTAACATTTTTCTGGAACGATCTGCAAATCCCACCGCGTTTGTTCCCTCCTTGAAATCCTTCAGCGGTGCCTCGCGTTGCCGAAAGTCCCAGCGTTTGGACACGGCGTTCAAAGCCTCCGCTGAGCAAGCCCTCCGCTTCCACGCCCTCTTTGCCGCCTTTCACCCCTTCCTTCCGGTGTGCTTCCTTCCGGCTCTAGCAGCCCGTCTCCGGAGCGTGCGTCTGCTGTGCTGTGTCCTCATGCGGGTAGAGCCCGCTCTGCCCGGGCTGTTTCCCACCGCGCTTCTCCCGTTGTTCTCAGCTAGCCTCGCAGCTTTGCGTCCCAGGAGACACCCTCCGGCTCCCAGCTTTATTCCCCCAACCTCGACTTCCTTTCCGAGCCCCAACCCCTCTACGTCTCTGCTTGGACGTCCATCAGGTGCTGTACTAGACCTTCTGCAGGCCAGTGCGCCCCTCCCCCAGGCGTTGTGCACATCTGCGGCCAGGAGCTCACCCCTGCAGCCTTTCTGCAGAACTCCCCCTGCTGCCGAGAGATGCGGGCTGGTGGAAGACGCCTCGCGCAGAAGTGTGGGGAGATTATGCCCTCGGAGGGGTGAGGGAGTCCCCTGGCCAGGGGCTGGTTGTGACGTGGACGCCCAAGCCCAGCCTGCTTGCATCAAGGCGGGACAGCTCCCCAGGGCCGCTCATGCTGAAGAGTCCCCCGTGGGGTCGGGCCCCTGCCCTGTCCTGCATAAAGAGCCCACCCTCCGCAAAGCACCTGCACAGGAACCCCCATCCCAGGCTCTGCTTCTTGGAAACCCAACTCAAGAGGGGGGAGGGGGTGTTCCCACTCGTCAGTCAAAATTGCTGTTGATCACCTCCTCCCACGTGCCTTCCTATGATCTAACCTCTTCATGGCCACAAATGGCGCCATTTGCCCAGTTGTCCGGGGCAGGAATCTAGAAGTTGTCTTTGTTTCTCCTCTTTTTCTCATGCTCCAAATCCAATCCAGCCGTGAATCCTATTACCCTCACCTTTAAAGGCAGATCCTGAGTCCGACCCCTTCCTCTCCCACTGCACCGCTCACCAGTCTCTGCCTCCCTGTTCCTCCCCAGATGTGAATAGAAACTAAGTCCCTCCTCTGCTCAGAACCCCCGTGGCTTCTCGTTGTACCTGGAATTGGCTTGCTCTCATTACGTATCTTAACACTCCCAACACCAGAAGGACAACGACATCCTCATCTAAAGAGCATTGATTTCATGGACTTTATAAGGACACATTGTTACTTGTGTTCCCATCACTGCTGAATGCTCATTCTTTAAAAATCTAAAGTGAGGGGCGCCTGGGTGGCTCAGTCGGTTAAGCGGCCGACTTCGGCTCAGGTCATGATCTCGCGGTCCGTGAGTTCGAGCCCCGCGTCGGGCTCTGTGCTGACTGCTCAGAGCCTGGAGCCTGTTTCAGATTCTGTGTCTCCCTCTCTCTCTGACCCTCCCCGTTCATGCTCTGTCTCTCTCTGTCTCAAAAATAAATAAACGTTAAAAAAAAAAAATCTAAAGTGAAAAAATGTTTAAAGAGAAAACATAAACCAGTGCCTGGCCTATCTAACAACATGTTAGTTAACAAATGCAATATGCTTTGTCTTCTAAGGAAAACAAAATGAGAATGGACAATGGATAAGAACGAGAAAGTAGACGTTCACAGCACCATTAAACTCAACGTGTTTTTCTAATGTTCATTGGCCACCGCACAGGGTGTTGGAAATATACGGAGTGTGGTTTTTTTTTTTTTTAAACTTTATTTAAATCCAAGTTCGTTAAAATATAGTATAATAATAGTTTCAGGAGTAGAATTTAGTAATGCATCTCTACATAGAACCCCCTTAGAACACACCTTCAAAACGGCCCCTCCTGCTGCCTCTGGGTTTCCATCTGATTTTGCCATTCATCTTCTTTTCCTTAACAACAATCCCAGGCCCACGGCACAGATCATGCTTGGTGAATGAGGAACTGAATGAAAATATTAATCATCTAAAAAAGTGACCGTGTGTCCCGCCCTCGGACGTTTTGCCATTTGCTTGTGGGGCGATGAGGTGTCTGAAACACAGAAAGTTTCGAATTTGTGTTCCCACTAAGCCATCATCAGTGAGCCTAACAGATGCCTCCTGCTGTGCTCTGCAGGGTTGAATAAATGTATCTAGTTCAAAACTCTGCTGACGAAAGAGCGAAAGAACATCTAATTAAGAAAAAAGTTTTGACATCTTTCCATCAAGCATGCTATTGCCTGTCTAGAGGTCAATTCAGTACACCCGAGGAGATTTCTAACTGCATAAAAAACACCTTTCTAGAAGCTACTTTCCCCATCTACTTCTGCTTGTAGTTTTTGGAGTCAGTAAGGATGGCCAATAACTAAGTGACGTTGTCCACTCGAACCCTCCTCTGGGCTGGCACTCCCGGCTGGCTCACTGTTTGCACCTCGGTGGGGACAGGAGCCCCCGTCTCCACGCGCAAATAGGAAAGAAGGGAGAATCCCTCTGCGGTCCTGGAAATAGATTCTGGGTGTGAAAGCCACTTGGCAAAGCTAAACATTAAATATTTGGAAAGTCGAGTTTTGAGAGCGTTGGACAGACTGCATTTCCATACACCCTCCATAATTTCAAACCAGGAAGAACAGGGAACAATTCAAATTAAACAAAACACTGTGAACGTTCCCAAGAAAGGCATTCACAAAATTGTTCTCCTTTCCTTTTTTTGTTTGTTGTTTTTTGTTTTTTTCCATTTGGCAAAACAGATCATCGTAGAAGCTAACCCTCTTTGCAAACACACTTCAAAAAAGCGTGGAGTATCCCACACAGGACTGCACAGGGGCACCAGAAAGGCCTGGAACCTTGCAAAATAGCAGTTAGCATCTTTCCAAAGGCCAGCCTTTAGGTTTAACTACAGTGCTCCTCCGGAAAGCCTCTCAGTTATGAGAATTAGGACAGAGGGGATTCATGTTCACTGTTACCCACAGGGGGAACGCCACTCACCCAGACCCTCACTTTCATAGGAGCACAGACCACTGCCTTCCCTCGGGGCGGCCTCCCCACCACGGTCAAGCCCACCTGGCTCCGTCCTCTGTGGAGAGTGGCAGTGGGAGACCTGGTCAACTTCCTGAAGCTTGAGATGCTGCCAGTAAGTGTCCAGACCTGTGCAAAGCTCTGGCTTAATTGGTGGCTCTGGATTTCCATCCATTCTGATGCCAGAGACGGACTTTGAGATCCTCATGCTCTCAGAAAACCCTCGAAGATTCAGAGAAACTATCCTGGCACCGAAGCCTTCGCCAAGAAGCAGGACGCCAGTGCTAAAAATTAGATTGAAACGAGTGCCCCCTCTGTCTCCATGAAGCATTAACGTCAGTGCCCATCTGGCTCCGCCATCTTGAATCTAAGGAGCAGGGGAACAGGAGCCCCAAACTTCGTCAAGTGATCAGATTCAGCACTGGCTGCCCCTCAGACCCCCCCCCCCCCCCCCCCCCCCCCCCCCCCGCCACCCTACCCACCCCGTCTCCTATTGACAGCCATGACAGTCTATAGAAAAAATCCGGCTCTCTCTTCCAGAAGGTAATGCCAAAGACTACATTTCCCATCCCCAAAGAAGTGAAAATTAGACCACAGGAAAGTACGATTCAAAGTGGCAAAGATTTTTTTTGAAAATGCACCAAACTTAATATGGGTGAAATTTGAGAAAAGATACAGTCTCGTATGTTGGGGAATATAAATTCATTTAACCTTTCCATAGAGCTATTTGGTTACAAATATCAAGAGTTTAAAAACTTCTGAGTCCCCCTAATGTCACTGCAAGGGATTTATTACGGGGAACAACAAAAATTTATGCAAAGACATGTTCCTGCTTGTCTCAACCTTGTTTATAACAGTAAAAATTTGGATCTAATTTTCCAACAATAAGGAATTGGTTAAGACTCATGTATATAATGGGATATCATGCAGCTATTAAAAATGGTCTAGGGGCGCCTGGGTGGCTCAGTCGGTTAAGCGTCCAACTTCGGCTCAGGTCACGATCTCACGGTCCGTGAGTTCGAGCCCCGCGTCGGGCTCTGTGCTGACAGCTCAGAGCCTGGAGCCCGTTTCAGATTCTGTGTCTCCCTCTCTCTCTGCCCCTCCCCTGTTCATGCTCTGGCTCTCTGTGTCTCAAAAATAAAAAAATAAATGTTAAAAAAAATTTTTTTTAAAAATGGTGTATAAAGATTATCACGGCATATAAAGTAAAAATTAAAGCAGTTACCAAACAAAATATGCACTATTACATCAGTTGAAAAAAAAATCAAAATACATCTATTAACTGAAAAAAAAGAAACAACCCTGAAGCATCAATGTCGAACTTTAACAATGATATCTATGTCTGGGAACATCATGCAAAAATGTTTATGGGACGCCTGGGTGGCTGAGTCGGTTAAGCATCCGACTTCGGCTCAGGTCATGATCTTGCGGTTTGTGAGTTCGAGCCCCATGTCGGGCTCTGTGCCGACAGCTCAGAGCCTAGAGCCTGCTTCCGACTCTGTGTCTCCCTCTCTCTCTGTCTCTCCCCTGTTCACGGTCTCTCTCTCTCTCTCAAAAATAAACATTAAAAAAATTCTTCAATGTTTTGATCCTTGTATTTTATATGTTCCTTATTTTAAAACTGAATGAACCTACACACCTATTAGAATGGCCAAAACCCTGAACACTGACAGCACAAAATGCTGGTGAGATGTCAAGCAGCAGGAACTCTCATTCGCTGCTGGTGGGAATGCAAAATTCAGAGGTGAAAGGAGAACCAAACTGTGGTCCATCCAGACAGTGAAGTATGACTCATCACTAAAAAGAAATGAGCTATGGGGTTATGAGAAGACACAGAGAGACACTACATGCGTATCACCAAGTGAAAGGAGCCAGTCTGAAAAAGCCACATACTGTGTGACTCCGGCTACGTGACATTCTGGAAAAGGCAAAACTATGGAGATAGCAAAAAGATCAGTGCTTGCCTGGGGGCGAGGGAGGGATGAACAGGCAGAGCACAGAGGACTTCTCGGGCATTGAAAATACTCTGTCTGATACTATATTGGTAGATACCGGTCATTATACGTTTGTCCAAACCCACAGAATGCGCACCACCAACAGTGAACCCCGATGTCAACTAGGGACTCTGGGTGATGATGACCTGTCCATGCAGGTTCATCAGTGGTGACAAATGTACCCTGTGGTGGAAGGCGTTGACCTGAGGACCCAGGTGTGGGGGCAGAGGGCGTATGGGAACTCCCTGTACCTTCCCCTTAATTTTGCTTTGAATCCAAAACTGTCCTAAGGAAAAAAAAAATCAAATCTGAAAAAAATTGATGAGCCTTTCTTTCAAGGTACCAAGTACGGTGCTGAAGGATGCCTTTCAGGACTAAGGACAAATCTGCTGATTTCCTCTCTGCATGAATAGCCGGGGAGGAAGAAATCCCACCATCAACTGCCCTGCGAAGACAGGGAGAGGGAGGATGCATACGTGAAGTGATGGAAAAGTGGTAAATTTTGCCAGTGAGTCGTATCCTCCGACAGAGAACGTGGTTTTGGGAAAACTGCTCAATTCTCTCTCGCAAGCACATTCTGATTCCGATATATCGATTCGTTCTTTCACTCATCAAAATTGTTGAGGCCACTGTGTGCCAGGCACAGTTGTAAATGAACAGGACGGAATCGCCACCGTCACGGGCTTACATCACAGCGGGGGCAGGCAGGCGGTGGGACAGGAAGATAGGAGACAAGTAAGCAGCACCACGAATAGGATGATTTCCGGCTGTGGGAAGTGCCAGGAGGGATACACGCCAGGTGATAATGGAGAGTAACCGCAGGAAGGGAGCTGCTTCAGATCCGGAAAGGACGCTATGAGGAAGGAACGCTTAGGCTGGAAGAAGAGGAGCAGGGGCAGAAGTGGCAGGTGCAAAGGTCCTGGGGTAGGAAGTCATCGGGCACTTTTAAGGATGGGTGGGGTCTAGTGAGCAGGGAGCAAGCAGGATTGGACCACAGGGGGTCAGCTTTGAGACGCCCTCCACGAATCAGAATAGAAATACCAAATAGGTATTACGTCCCGGGGTCTGGAGCTCCGGGGAGAGGCTGGGGCTACAGATACAAATTTGTGTGACTGCCAGCACTACCCGGTATCTGGGGTGACCAGCTCGTCCCCACTTGCCTGGCGCTTTCTGGTTTCAGCGCCCCAAGTCCTGCAAGCAGGGAAACTGCTCAGTCCCCAGCAAACTGGGATGGTCAGTCACTCTAATGGCATTTAAAGTCGTGAAAAAGGATAACAGTACCTGGGAAAAGAGCGCTGATGGGGAAGAAAAGAGGCTTGTGCACGTGGTCCCAGGCGCCTCAATGCTTAGAGGTCAGACAGGAGACCCCAGTCCTGCCTCTTTTATGAGCTGACAGCAGCCTCTCTCCAGTTCAGACCTGCCCCCCGCTCCCCGCCCCCGCAGCACGCTGTAAAGTGGAGAGCAGTGCAGAGCTGATATTAATGTCACTGTCCTGGGGGCAGGGGGTCCGGGAGTCCTCCCGGAGGCAGAGCCAAGAAGCCTCTATATCACCTAACAGGGACACGGAGTTGGAATTCATTCTGAGGCCTGGAGGATGACCGGGCTTGGTCCTGGGGGTGGGGTGCTGAAGAAAGGAGAAGGAGGGCCGGGGGGGCACGGCCACAGAGCCCCCCCACCCAGAGTTTACTCGCCCAGGTGTACCGACGGACATTAGGGCCCAAGAGGAGGGAACTGGGTCACGGAGGCAGGTGAGGCCCTGACTTTGGACTTCATTTTGCGGGCCAAAGGGCAGAAGGCATGGTTTGGGGGCAGAAGAATAATGATGGGATGGGTGTGCAGCAAGAGAATCAGTGGCCTAAGTGTAGAGAAGGAATTGAGGGGGAGTGGGAGGGGGAGGACGGAGGCCCTGTAGATGAGGAGGGGACAGAGGACAGGAGGTGGACAGACGAGGAGGGGACAGTGGGCAGGAGGTGGCACGGACAGGACTGGACCACTGATGAGGATGGGGCGGGAGGGGGGCCCCATGAGGGGGATGGGTGCAGCGAGCGGCCCCGTTGTGCCCTCCAGGGGCTAGAGTGTCCCGGGGCCCAGGGCCGTCACCACGCCTGCTGCTGTGCCCCCAGCCCAGGGGTCTGGGCCAGAGACCAGAGGGAATCATCGGCCTCACGGGGGAAGGGCTTAGCAAAACAGTAACAAGTAAAAGGGTGAAAAATTACGTGTTCAATGCGGAGAATGAGAGATGATGAGTCCCACCAGGAGGCTGGCAGGTATGGGACTCTAAGATTTCTCCTTTTGCCTACGCTTTCTAAAATGTACCCCGCGGACATAAATTACGTTTGAGAGAAGAAAAATCAATGCAGTGCTATTTTAAGGGGAAAATGTGTAGTAGTCGGTGCAAAGGGGCAACTCAGCTGAAAGATCTCCATGAGGGGGTGGGTGCCAGAGGCAGGGGTTGGAGGGGGGGGCAGTAAACCCCACCAGGTCACCTGGCCCTTCCCGACGAGGACACGCATCTGGCCCCAACTCCTCACTTCCACTCGGCCTCCCCGCCCGGTTG
>NW_026059948.1:0-28486 GCF_023721935.1 Panthera uncia | reverse complement strand
TACAAAGATGTTAAACTCAAAGTTCCCGATTTTCCCTGTGCCTACTTTTTTGTAAAAAAAAAAAAAAAGTTGGGGCGCCTGGGTGGCTCAGTGGGTTAAGCGTCCGACTCTTGATTTCGGCTCAGGTCATGACCTCACAGTTTCATGAGCTCGAGGCCCATGTCGGGCTCTGTGCTGACAGTGCAAAAGCCTGCTTGGGATTCTCTCTCTCCCTCTCTCTCCGCCCCTCCCCTGCTCATTCTCTCTCTCTCTCTCTCTCTCTCTCTCTCTCTCTCAAAATAAATAAACTTAAAAAAAAAAGTTAAGACATGTGCATAAGAACCTACAAAAAGGACATCAGATAAGGGCTAGAGAGATAGAGCAGAGCATTTCCGAAGAGCAAAGTTGCAGGCAGTCTCTTCAGACCTCAGGAACCAAAATGGGCTTCCTGCAAGTGCTTCCAACTGGTTTACTGCCCTTGTGTTCCCTTCATTCTACGGATAGTGGATTAGGTACCAGCTAGAGACATACACACTCTTCTGTGCACTCAGCACACATGCGTGGAGCACCTAGTGTATACAGCATGCCAAGCACTGAGGGGGAAAAGGTCACGTGACTTCTGGCCCCCAGGAACTCACTATCTGCTGGCAACGAGAGCGGTGCAGTCACATCCTTGCAGAGCACCCCGGTAAGTGTAATGAGAGGGGAAGCGATCAGTGCACAACACTCACTCCCGCACGCCCAGACGCGATACAGAGGTAAAGGTGATTTCATCTGTTGGGCAGGACTACATAATTTTAGGTAGACTCGAATTCTATCCGTCTAGGAAGCTAGATGTAGATATCGCAGCAAAACTGCAGTGAGACAGACGGCTCTCATCGACCCCAACGTTATCAGTAAGGTCACCGTGCGAACGAGCAGGATAAAACTCAGAAACAAACATTGGAATACAAATTTCAAAAATGAAAGTTGAACCCCATATGGAAGCATTAATTATTATCCTAGTCAGATAACATCCAAAGAAACTAATTTAAATTTGGAGTGAAAGAATAAAAGGTGGGGGCGCCTGGGTGGCTCAGTCAGTTAAGCATCCGACTTCGGCTCAGGTCACAATCTCACAGTTCGTGGGTTCAAGCCCCGCCTCGGGCTCTGCGCTGACAGCTCGGAGCCTGGAGCCTGCTTCGGATTCTGTGTCTCCCTCTCTCTCTCTGCCCCTCCCCTGCTCGCATTCTCTATCTCTCTCTCTCAAAAATAAATAAGTGTTAAAAAGAAAAAAAATTATTTTTAAACAATAAAAGGTATTTGATACAATTTATTTAACACCTATTTGCATTTCTGTAGTTGCCTTTATTGATTTAACTGTGGAAAACCCACCCCAACTTCTCCAATATAAGCAATATGCACGACTTTGCATATCCTTACTAAAAGGCTAGCAATAGTTCTGAAAGAACTTACGATGTTTTTAGGAGAAACTAAGTGCTGGAATCTAACACTATGAAGAAAATTGGGTATAAATTCAAAAGCGAAGTTATGTCGTGGGGCCTTCCCCGATCATCTTGGCCCCGCAAAATTCTCTTTCCTTGAGATTATTTCAATGCAACAGAATCTCCTCTTCCTGTGTCGTCTGACAGTCCCTGCCTCATACAACCAGCATTTTGCTATTTCTTCACACAAATCATTTCTCAACCCAAAGGACCCCCCCTTCTCTTTTCCCTGAGCTTGAGGGCTTTTCAAAATCAAGAGTCATTTGTCCCTCTTCTCTTTTTATGGTTCTTAAATTCTCTGGAACACTGGCAAGTGTAGGAATTTTTATAATATGGTTGGATCATTTGGCTCTGCTCGGTTGTTGCTAAATTGCCTTTGAAACAATTAAGATACAGTTTATTTGTCTGCAGTTCATACAGTAAGCCACATGTAAAGTAGATACTCAAAAAAGGTTGTGGGGAAATTCGCCAATCCCGAAGAACGGAGAATAGCACAGAAGTTGTACGAGCTGCAAGGACAATTTTGCGAATTTTTAGGAAAAGGCTCCTACAGCCCCTAAAAAGCATACAATATAAATTACAACTAGGTTCTCAGGTTTTAAATCTCTGGCTACTAGGCCCCAGGGCACCCCTTTGTGGGATATTTTTCGCAAACACGAATAGAGAGGGAGAAAGAAAAAGACAGTATACAGCAGCATTTGAACTTCTTATCTTTTGCTTATTGGACGCTTCGTTTCATATCGTGTACCCACCGCTTCCGTTCTGCCCAGTTTCAGTGGAAACAAGCACATCTTCACGTTTCTGAGCAAATGACTTTTTATTTTCGATTCTCCATCAAGCGCGATTTTATTCATCCTTTCCTTTAAAAAATCTTTCCTACACCGTTATCTTTATTTGTTAATCACATACGGAAGCAGCTTGTTAAACCGAAGAAAATGAACTCCGTCACCATAGAAACTGCCGAAGTTTGGGATGCGCTGACACAAGGCAGCTTAAAGCGACCGAAACGTGTACGTGCCCCAGCCCTTACTGGTCGAATGGCGGGGGCGCTTCATCTTTCTAGCAACTGATCTCATTGAATAAATTCAGTTGTGGTAATGTCTTTTTAAGCCCGAGTCCAAAAGAAAAAAAAAAAAAAAAAAGACTCCCTACCCCCCTACCCCAAGAATAAGCTCCATAAAAATCCTGCCAATTAATAAAGGGCTAGTGTGTCGCAAGCATTTCTCCACCATCTTTTACGAAGGGACTGTATTTTACCTGGAATTATCCACACACTCAGCAAGATAGGCCCCTGCTGATAGAATGACATCATTTCTGTGCTCCCCAAAAGCCGCTTCGTAAGACAATGCACATTTTCAGCAGCAGCATAAGGAACAGCATTGTTTGAAAACTCACGAGGCCGCTTTCCAGTCTCCCCGCCCGCCTTCCCAACCCTGCCCTCCCCCGCCTCCCAGCCGAGCCACACCTCTCTAGAAATACTCGCTTTCTTAATGAAAACCATATTGGGGGGAAAAAAAAGAAAAAAAAAAGTTTGCATGACCCGCCGGAACGCCTGGACAATCTTCAATGTCAGCTTCAGACGACACGTGTCTTATGAAAGTCTGGGGGCCCTGCCTGTCTGGCAGAGTGAGCTCTGTCCCACATCTTTATGAGAAAGAGGGACAAAACTTCTGTTTTTGGCATTTTATATTGGAGTCTGTTTCCAGGGAGGAGGGGAAAAAAAATAGCAACGTAGAGTCTAGACACAAGAGATGGGGGTGAAATCTGGAAGCCATTCACCCCGGCGAGGGCAGAGCGAGGATCTCCTTACACTGCCTAATTACACATGAAAAATGTAGACATCACTGCTCTCGACCGCTTGGAAAAGTAGAACGCTCACCCGGCACTTTGGGGCTGTGGCAAATCAACCAGCCGTACATTCTGGGCGTGGGGCATCCTGCTCCCTGCGTGTTGCAAGGTGATTTTTTTTTTCCAGAGAAGTCGGTATTTCCTCATCCCTCCCCAAATGTTTTCGCGTATTCTAAACGCGGCCAACGGTCACATTCTATGAAGGATATTTAGATGTGAAAGTAGGCCGTCCGTGGGACGACGTTCAACACATTCCTGCTGTAAAGACTTCACCCGCTACGAAGACCGCGGCTGTGAGGTCTGCAGCGTTTATTTTAGGACCTAATTTACGGTTTGGGTGGATTTGTTGTCCGCATGCTAACTTCTAAATCATTAATGTGGCCCGTTCTATAAGAGGAGAAACGTCAGTGTCGTGCCCAACTCCTCACAGGGGCAGATAAGACTGAGACCAGAGTAAAGAACCTTCTGTCACCCCCTTCACATTCTCCAGTCTTCACTCAGTAAGCTGAACGGAAGAAAATACCGCATGAGAATAATAGTCTCTGTGATGTGCCAACATGTAGAACTTGTTTTTACATTTCCTACCATTTTTTCCTCCGGTCTACCACCACCCTTTCTCTGAATATTTGCTTTGGACTTAGAAACTCACGGAACTCTACCGACCGATGCTTTGTTTGAACTTGATAGGAAAATGCGATCACCCGTCTTTATGAGTTTGAGGTTTCTCCAGACCCGGGAGGCTCGGTCTAGATTAGGGGCTTGGGTGCCATGGAACGTTTTGTAACTGCTCCCACCCAGGCGTCTTCACCTGCACAGCCAGGTAAGGGAAAGGCAGATGTGCCCCCCTTTCTGATAGTAGCAAAATCCTATAAGGATACGAGTGACTTAGTCACGTTTATTGGAAACAGTTGGAGCTGGAAGGGAAGGCAAACTGGTGGGGGGGAAGGGAAGAGGTAATGAAGACCTGGAGAGGGGAAGGTTCTAGTTCACTCAGGCCAAGGCCTGAGGTCACCCTTGGCCCAAGTCCCAGGCCCCACCTGTTGGAAGGTTGAGTGGGAGGGGCCAAAGCTCTTGGTTTAGATGAGGCCTTTCCGGGGCGCCTGGGTGGCTCAGTCCATTAAGCATCCAACTTCGGCTCAGGTCATGATCTCACGGTTCGTGGGTTCCAGCCCCGCGTCTGGCTCTGTGCTGACGGCTCAGAGCCCGGAGCCTGCTTCGGATTCTGTGTCTCCCTCTCTCTCTGCCCCTCCCCTGCTTATGCTCTGTCTCTCTTTTTCTCTCAACATTTTTTAAAAATTTAGGGGTGTCTGGGTGGCCCAGTCAGTTGAGCATCCGACTTTGATTCAGGTCATGATCTCAAGTGGGTTCGAGCCCCACTTCAGCTGTGTGCTGACAGCTCAGATCCTGGAGCCCGCTTCAGATTCTGTGTCCCCCTCCCTCTCCCGCTTACACTCTGTGGGACTCTTTCTCTCTCAAAAATAAATAAACGTTAAAAACAAAATCAGATGAGGCCCTCCTGCTCCTGCTCCACAGCCGAGATCCTGTCTTCTTTTGCCAGTGGGATCTTCAGCTCCAAAGACAGGGACCCCTTCCTGCTGCGTGCCGCCCTTGGCCGTCTGTGACACCCGTGGACTGCTTCTCAGAAAAACGTTCATAAATTCATAAAATACAATATGTAGGCTCTCAAAGCAAATCAACGATACGGATACCAGGTATTTTGTTTCTAAAAAATAGATTTGTGATCGATATGCTTCTTTATTCACTTATTAAACCAAACGGCCTATTGGTGCATCCGAGAGTGATACCATCAAAGGCATGACGAGCAAAAACCATACAGCGTGGTATCGGCCACAACTATCACGTGCCACGACAACAGGTGTGAACCGTATGGGTGACAAATCACAAGCATTGCTCATAATACTGGGGAGGCTGTTCCCTCAGGTACAAGCCAAGGGTCTGCTCACTGTCAGTGAGACAGCAGTGAAAGCAGGGATCACTGTCTCCTGTCTTCCAAGTTCACCAGCCCTAGGTTGCAAACCCACGCCTGAGGAGAGCCTCCCTCACAAATGCGTCGAACAGCCCCACTCTCGCCCCCACCAGCAGGGGGCAGCAGAGTGCCACATGCCTGCGGCCGCCCCAGGAACCCCAGGAGCACACCCTCCCTGTCAGCCCCAGGGTACGGCTGCTGGCTTACCAGGCTTGGCCTGAGTCTTGGACTGGAAGGTGCCACCTGAGGTCCCCAGCTAGTCCCCTCCCTCTAAACAGTTACCTTTAGACTCTCCGTGGCCCATCCATTCTTTCACTCATGTGTTCCCCCACCAAATGTCTCTTCAGCACCTACGTTGGTGTCTTACCTACACAGTGAGGTCCTGGAGGTCCTGGAGCCATGCAGAAAGCAAATCCTGGCTCTTCTGGAATGCGCATCTGTAGCTGGGGGGAGGGGAAGATAGACCACAAACCAACTAACATGCGAGTAGGTGCCAGGTGGCCACGAGTGCCGAGGTAAACCGAGGCAGGTGAGGGGCAGAAAGGCTGTTGAGGGGTGAAGATGGGGAAAGGCTTTGGATAAAGCCACTGTTGAGCAGAAGTCAAAGGGAGGGGGGGTCTCCCGTGGCAGGCTGGGGAACAGCAGGGTCCCAGGAAGGCGGGAGCCTCGTGCACGGTGGTCCACGGGACGGGGGCTGCGGCTAAGGGGCCCACCTTGTGGGAGGCTCACCTTGTGGGAGGCTCCCCGGGGACTTGGAGAGCGGAGACCACGGCCCCCACAGGAGACCAGAGGACAGGGTGTGTGTGGCAAGTGCCTGACCGACTCAGGGCTGCGTCTATCGCCCCCAGGGGACCGCCGGCGGATGCGGCAAAACAGCAAAGGCAGGAGCCCCTGCTCACATCGGACTCCACGTGCTCCTTGGTGAGGGTTACGTGAAGCAGGGCGATCCGACCACTGACCTCCGCGGTGGTGACCGTGCAAGTGCACATCCTGGTCAGAAGAAACCAAGCCGCACGCTTCCGGGCTGACCATCCGATTCTATATACGTCTGGCTCCACTAACAAATACATTTTTAAAAAATTAATGAATGAGAACAATTTACGTCTCGTCCGAGGCTGGAACAAGCCTCTGCACCTCCCCGGTCCTCTGGCTCTGATTTCAACAGCCACTGCTAACACCCAACGTGACCGGCACTATCCTGAGCCTGCTGCCCAGATTAACTCACTTCATCATCACAGCGATGCTCTCGGATACTCTTTTTTTTTTTTAAGTTTACGAAGCGCTGCTGGTTTCCGGTCACACAGCAAACGGCACGGCCATGGTCGTCCTCTTCCTCCCTCATAAGGCTTAAAGGAGAGGCAGGTACTAAAGGCCTCGGAGGGGGTTCAAGAGCCTGGGCCGTGCGTGGTGCCCCATCCGGCCAGAATGCCCCCTCCGGAGACTCCAGCAGCTTCTCCGTGGGGTTCGGGACGACTGATCCGTGACGAAAAGCGGACCAAGGCTCTGATGACAACAGCCACCCCCAGTGACCCTGCAGAAACGAATAATCACCTTAATTGCCGTGTCCTGACAGCCCTGTTTGCCATTCTTTAATTGTTACTTCTGCGCTTTTCTGGATTCTCTCCAAGTTTTGTACACCCCCGCCCCCCACTCCAAAATTTGTTTTGAACATGTTGGCCTTGAAGAAAGAAACAGTTTGCAACAGACACTGGCAACAAGATGCCCCGTAGACAGACAAGGTGATCAGAAGACGTTGATCTCCGGGAGCTCCTTGTGGGTCATCGAAACCCTGACTTGGAACCTTAGACCCCAAGTGTTTAAGTCACCAATGAGGAAATGCTCCTGTTAGCAAACCAGTAGTTGAGCAGGGGGGGTGAGGTGGGGGTGCGAGGCAGGGGGGTGGGGTGGGGGGTGGTCCGTGACATGAAGGTTGCCATTCAGGATGGTTCTTGGAGGCTGTGGTCTCTGGAAATCTCCAGAAGGGCTCAAGGCCTCCCAGCCAGGGGCTCCGCTGCCCAAGTCGCGGCCGTCAACCTCAACTCCGGCCTCATGGCCACATGGTGTGACTCCACAGGCCAGCGCCTCCTGGCTGCCGTGGGACAGTGTGAAGGGCACAGAGAGACCCCGAAGGAAATCCTGCCCCTAACATGAAGCCGTCCACCTTTGCACCAACTCCTTCCGCCGTTTGTGCTTTATTCTCCTTATCTGTCCGACGGAGATGTTGAAACCTTCTTCACGGCGGGTCTGGAAATCGGAGGTGAGAGGAAGCAGGGTGCCTGGCGTGTAGTAAGAGCAGCCTCTTGTGACGACGGTGGAGATCTCCCATCCCAGGTCCCACCTGGCCACGTGCTGTCGACGGGCCAGAAGTCGGATTTCCGTGGTTGTCACCTCCGGACAGACCCAGTGAGAGTGAGCCGACATCCGAAGCCTTTCCCACAAGCAGATTTTCATCTCCAACAGAGTCAGGGACGGCTCCCGGGAGGAGGGGAGAGGCATCACGGAGAGCTGGGCGTCGGAAGGGGAACTTGGCAGGGCTGAGACTCTGCCTGGGGGAGAACGCCCGCCCCGCCGGCCGCCTGGAGAAGGAGCTTCTAGAGCTGCAGCTCGGGGCATCTGCTGAGAAGCGGAAGCCGGCCAGGGGCAGCTGGTGGGTTGAGCCAGAAATCCGCCCCCGCCTTCCGTCTGGACCCTCAACGCTCTCTCAGCAAGTCCTAACGGGGCTGAAGCCTTAGGACCAACCACCCTTTATCCCGTCCGGAGTTTTCCCTCAGTAGACGCAAGCATGAATTTTTCAAAAAGGAAGGAACTGGCTGTTAAACAGCAACAATGTGCCCGCTGCCGGCCACGAGGTGGTACATCAAAGATTCGCGAGGGGCGCCTGGGTGGCTCAGTCGGTTAAGCGTCCAACTTCGGCTCCGGTCGTGATCTCACGGTTCATGGGTTCGGGCCCCGCGTCGGGCTCTGGGCTGACGGCTCAGAGCCTGGAGCCTGCTTCGGATTCTGTGTCTCCCTCTCTCTCTGCCCCACCCCCCGTCATGCTCAGTCTCTCTCTGTCTTAAAAAAAGTAAATAATGCATTAAAAAAGCAATTTTTTTTAAAGATTAGCTAGCCATGCACACCACCTTCTGTGTCTCTATATTAACGTGTTTGCTATGCTGAACTCTGCCTATATTTTGAACGCGGAAGAAGGGGAGAATACGTCCCAAGTTTCAAACCACGGCTAATCCCCCGGGCATAGGATTACACACGGTACTTTCCTCTGTTCTTTATACACTTCCAAATTGCTGACTTGTCAGCATATTTTAATTTTATAATTAAAAAAAATTAGTTGCCGCTGTTGAGCGTCTTGGCTCTTTTTGTCTCATTACCCAACCAGGGGCTGGTCGCGCTGGAAGAGGCCCAGGCGATTACAGCCCGTGTCTGTTTGTTCTCCCCACACCCCCCCACCCCACCTTCTGTCTCCGTGTGGGAAGGTGCCTTACCTCGCTGTCAGGACAGCCTGGCTCTCCAGGGCGCAGTCTGACTCTCATGGCCATGACCCTGACCTCTCAGTCCACCAGTGAGCAGCTAGGAGGAACGGGGGCGCCCCCTCCCCAGGAGAAAACCCAGCGACGTGAGTCCTTGCGGTTGGGGAGGTCATTTCTGGAGACTCGTAAGAACCTCTGGCACACTGTGTTGGGTACCTGCGGACCAAGTGCCCCCTGCCCTTCCAGGCCGTCTTCATTCAAACCTTAGAGGGTGTGGCTCGGACCCCACAGGGAGGGCGCCCCCTCCCAGGCTGCTGAAATGTTCCTTATGGTACTTTGGCTCCCTTGTGGGCAATTAACAATTGAAAACTTGCAAATGTTGGTTGACTCATCAACCTGCATTCCACCCAGCAGTCTTGCATCTGTAATGGGGTTACGAGCAGCAAGCCATGCCCAAGGGTCACCAGCAGACCCGGGGATGCCCCCGGGCTCTCAGCTCAGTCCTCCCCCCTCCCCCACCCCTGCTTCTCCGGCTCCCCATGCACCTGGCTGCCTTCTCTTCCACAATCATCCTGTCTGTCTGTCTGTCTGGCCTCATTTCCCACTTCATCCAACTCCAACTCCGTATCTCTCCCTCTCCCCGTATCTCTTCCTTGCTCCCTTTTTATCCGCTTGCACAAAGCTCTTTAGAACGTGGAATGAACACACTCGGCTTTGGTGCTCATTTTGTCTGTTTATTTTTAACCCACCTTGTTTCCAGAAATCTGCATTGGGTGACTTTTGAAAATATATACTTACATCCTTCCAAACCAATTATTCTTCACTCAAGCTTATAGATTTAGTTGAATAATAACGTATGGCACATTTTGTTGGGAATAATAGTAATGAAGAAGAAATGGGTCCGAGGGCCCAGACGCACCAGGCAGGAGCCTTTCTGTGTACAGCTCCAACTTTTAACGCCCTGGGTAAAATCACGTTTTTCTCAGGCTGGGGGTGGGGTAGGGAAGTTTCCTAACAGCCCACGGGGCCTCTGAGCCCTCTTCTATTTCCTGAGTGGAGGACGGGGAAGACCCCCCAGAAGCAGTGCACATTCACGAGACCTCACTGGAGAAGGTGTATCTCTCAAATGCCAGATGAGGCTCAAAATCATTCCAATGATTCTTGTCCGGGCACACCACTGTCTTAAGAGAAGCCAACGCAGCCTATGACCAAGACCAGGTAGGAAGGGTCAGACCACCACGAAGGGTCCATTGGAACTGGACCGAGGACCACCAGTGGAAGTCCATGCCACCACCCCATCCCCTTCCCCCACTGTGTCCCCAAAAGCCGAGGGGAAAGTATCTCTGTCGTAGTTAGAGTCCCTCAACTGTACCATTTAAATGCTAGAGAGAACTGATTTACGGAGTGGAAGTTAGGCATGAACCCAGACTTCAAAGACGGTCTTGGTGGCAGGCAGAAACGCATCTTAGGTGGGGTCAGCCGCTGCCAGAAATGGGAAATCAAGACATGGTGTTAGACCATCTCTTGAGCAAGTCACTTTGCCCTCAGTGGTAGTGAGCTCAGGTTTGCCCCGCGTGGTTGCCCGCCCACCTGACTGACCGGGTCCAGCCTAGCAATGACCTGCCATGTTTCGTCAGCATGATTTCTATTATTTCTATTTCTCAGGGGTTGGTAGGTGTCCGAGAAGCTGACCAGAGGAAGTGAATCACTTCCCATGGTCGCTCCTCTGCCCACAGTTGCACTATTTTTAACAATCTGCACAAAAATCATAAATTCGTCCTTGGGCGTGTATATTATTGGTTTGACAAGAGCCCGGAAGATGGGGTAGAGACAAAAATGGGCCGAACTGAGCCAGGGAGGAGACCGTTCAAACCACCCCCCGATATAAAGACAATCTTTTTGTAACGTCTTTTAGAAAACTGGTCACAAAGAACAAGACAAATCTTTGAAGAATCACCTCTTAGAGTAATTTTCTGCCCGCTGTGGAAGAGAGTGAGGTTTAAAAAGCAAAACAGCTGCCCAGCTTTGTCCATCATAAATTACTCGCAACATCCCAATGACCAGCTGGACGACTTTTGAAAAGCTCTCTGCCCTTCATCAGTGCTATTTCTTTCACTTCAAATATATGCCATCACTTATACAAAATCTGTGAACAATTAGACAAGAGAGGTGAGATGATTCACAGAGAAAAACATCTGTATATGAAGCACAATTTCACCCCGACGCCAAATGAGGTGATGTATTAGTCAGTTCGGCTGCCGTAACAAAATACCACAGGCTGGGTGGATTAAGACAACAAAATTACTTTCTCACAGCTCTGCAGGCCACAAGATGTGGGCAGGAGGGCTGACTGTCTGTGTTCTAATCTCTTCTGATAAGGACACCAGTCTTATTGGATTGGGGCCACCCTAATGACCTCATTATGTCTTAATGACCTCTGTAAAAACTCTGTCTCCAAATAAGATGACATTCTGAGGTGCTGGGGTTAGGATTTCAACGAGTGAATGTGAGGAGAGCAGGGAGCACAATTCGACCGTAACAGGTAGAAAGTCAAAGGAGGAGCTAAAGGTCTCTGTCCCTTTGTGGTTTTGTCACATACTAGGCTTTCTTTGTCACTAAAGATCTTTATAACACCTCCAGGCTCTCTTCCTCCATTTTTTTTGTCCTGTGTAGATATAGAGCAGCAGAGAGAGAGAGCCCAACACAGACTCGGAAGAGGTGCCGTGCCAGGGTCCTGTCCACTGCAGGCACCATCATCTGGAGACCTCTGGTTGGTACTCTTCCTGGTGTTACCTCAGGAGCTCCTAGCACCAGACTTGAGGAAGACCACCGACCACACTCCGACGATTACTTGTGATTTAATACACACAGCATATTTATAAAAGCCGTGCAGCTGTCTTCCGTGATGCTCTGGAACAGGAGTCAGCAAACTTCTGTAAAGGGCCAGATAGCAGATAGTTTAGACTCTGTGGGCCATGTTCCCTCTTTTCCCAGCCCTGTTGCCATGGTGTGAAAGCAGCCATCCGTACGTGAACGAGCTGGGCTGTGTTTCAGGCAAACTGTCTTCATAAATACAGAAATGTGACTTTCGCATACTCTGCACGACTCACAAAACAGTCTTCACCTGCTCCTCTTCCAACAGTTGAAGATGTAAAACTATTCTTAGCTCACGGGCCATTCTAAAACTCAGCAGGTCAGATTTGGCCAAGGGCCTTAGCGTGCTGACCCCCTCCCTTTTGGCTCCTGATGAACCACACTTGTCTTTACTCCAGTGCCCGTTTCTTCCTTTTGGGTCCTGGTTTATCCCTCTTGGTCTGGCTTGACCAGCTTCTCACAACTCAGCCCTGAGTCCTTTTCTTTTTAGGATTTTTAAGTAATCTCTACACCCAATGTGGGGCTCAAACGTACAACCTTGAGGTCAAGAATCACACACTCGACCACCTGAGCCAACCAGGCACCCCAGCCCTGAGTCCTTTTTGACTGTTCCCTAAAGGTTTTGATTGATTGATTGATTGATTGATTTTTAATGTTTATTTATTTTTGACAGACAGAGAGAGAGAGAGAGAGAGAGCATGAGCGGGGAAGGGGCAGAGAGAGAGGTAGACACAGAATCCAAAGCAGGCTCCAGGTTCTGAGCCATCAGTACAGAGCCCAACGTGGGGCTTGAACTCACAGACCACAAGATCATGACCTGAGCTGAAGTCAGAAGCTCAACCGACTGAGCCACCCAGGTACCCCTAAAGGTGTTGATTTAAATACATTCCATAATACGTCAGCTGCGTGGCCAATGGGAAACCTCCAGCACTGTTTCAAAGTCTTTGCTTCCATTGATCATGTCTCTGAGGATCAGGATTTTTTCTTGACCCTGGGAAGGGGTGGTGGTGAGTTAAAACATCTGGTGGTAGGCAGGGTCATTTTTACTTTTTTTTTAAATATAATTTATTGTCAAGTTAGCCAACATATGGTATATACAGTGTGCTCTTGGCTTCGGGAGTAGATCCCCATGATTCATCGCTTACATACGACACCCGGTGCTCATCCCAACAAGTGCCCTCCTCAATGCCCATCACCCACTTTTCCCGCCCCTCTGACCACCCCTCCCCCCATCAATTCTCAGTTTGTTCTCTGTATTTAAGAGTCTTTTATGGTTTGCCTCCCTCTCCGTAACTGTTTTTCCCCTTCCCCTCCCTCATGGTCTTCTGTTAAGTTTCTCAGATTCCACATATGAGTGAAAATATATGATATCTGTCTTTCTCCGTCTGACTTATTTCACTCAGCCTCATACCCTCCAGTTCCATCCACGTGGTTGCAAATGGCAGGATTTCATTCTTTCTCATGGCCGAGTAATATCCCATTGTATATATAAACCACATCTTCTTCATCCATTCGTCAGTCGATGGACATGTGGGCTCTTTACATGATTTAGCTATTGTTGAAAGTGCGGCTATAAGCATTGGGATGCATGTGCCTCTACGAATCAACACTCCTGTATCCTTTGGGTAAATGCCTAGCAGTGCTATTACTTCGAGAGGAGCTGAGAACAGCTCTCCATTGAGCCAAAACATAAGCACCATGACTCTTCCTATTAAACAGTCTCCGTGCCGTCCTTGCCCCTTTGCTCAACATCATGGTGCTGATCTGCAGGCTCAGTAGAGCCCTGGGAAGTATCCAGCCAACCTTCCCAGAACACTGCCTAAGTGAGTGTTGAAAACCCGCGGTGCGAAGATATCTCCTTATTGCAAAAACCATTTCTTGAACAGTGGGTTTTCTCTGCGATACACTGGAGGAAAGTCCAGTCTTTTGGCACGAAGGGGAATTCTGAATTATGAAAATAGTTGAGGCGTGGAACGATGGCTCAGATGCGCACACTATAAACTCAGAGACGGGGGGACGCCATGTCTCATTCGAAGAATTAATTAATCAGTAAGTGCACCTCTCGTAAGTACATGTCAGAGAGCATTCGCTTTTCAGAGGAGGTATAAGGACTCATGAAACCCACGTTGCGGAGGTTTGTTACAAATTGCGTGTTTGATGTGTGCCACGACAAGGAACTTTCCGATAGCGTTAGAAAAGGCGACTCGGACGCTAACATTTGCCATGTCCTACTCATCTTAAATCATGGTATTGATTATGTTTTAATCATACTCTTATGCTGCCCATATTTGAAAAATGAAGACGTATCGATGGGATATTTTCCCCAAGTACCAAGTCCCGTGGCAAGGAGGCACTGCCTGGTTATGCTCATACCCAGCATGCACCGCTCCACTTTGGATTGTAAAATCTCCGAGGGCAGGGGCTGCTGGCTGAACACCTTGCTCAGTGGTGCCCCTGGCACAGATCAGAGTGATACAGGATGACAGCTTTCCTTGCTGAGAACCAGGTTGAGTGACACTCCTGAGCGGGTGTGCAGACAGGAGAGGACCCTGCCAGCTCCAGAGGGTCCTCTCCCAGCCATGGGTCCTGGGCAAATCTAAGCATCGCTTCTGGCAGCCTGGCACCTCGTCTGTTCGCCCGCTGGAGCTCCCCCGCATGACTTTGTAATTGGAGGCAACTTTCTTCGCAAGTTCACGGGCTCAGGAGCAGCCCAGGTCTTTCGGGTGTGGCCATGAGACGCAGCTTTGTTCTCTCCCTGCCCAGGATGCACAGCATCATGTGGACTCCTAAGGACTGCCCGTCCCCTCCTCTGTCCCCTTCCCAAGCTGAGAGCCAAGCGGAGCTCAGGACTGGCTTTGAAGCACCGAGTTTCCGCAGAACCCCGTGGTGTGAGGCCGCCACACATGGGAAGCCCCAGACCAGAGACAGAAGCAAAGCCAACAGGTGGCAGGAAGCTGATGTGACATTAGGAACCCGACATCCCTCGGGCTTCCAGGTGGCGTGGGTCATCTCCGCCAACTGCGCCCCATAAGGAGAACAGCGCTGGCCGGACAGCTCGGGCCTCAGAGCCTCTCCACCCAAGAGGCACCGGCTGGCAAGACAAATACGAACTTGCCAGAGGACAACATACTTTTATTCCAAGAACATAACCTCCGTCCCATCACCCTGAAGCGGCAGTCCCACCGTCACCTCCGACTCCCTTAATTCTTGAACGATGCGTATCTTCGGTGTTGCCGCTCCCAGGGTATCAAACTGCTCAGGATGTAAACTTGGGGTGCAGCCCCCTCGAGGCTGGGATTACCTTGACCCCAAGAGCTAAAAGGGAACTTTCGTCTTCTCGAATCACCTGGCAGCGTGCTGCCTAGAAGCCGTGTGGAGCGTGCTGGTCTTAGCTGGCCCTCATCTAAGAAAAGAACCTCGGCCCTGATGTTCTGGCCCTGATACCAGGGCCGCTGCCAGGCGAGGCGCTAAGAGAGGAGTTTCCCGTAGTTTACAGAGAACACAAACCGAAGGGTCCTCACCGGGGGCCACGGGGGCCACGCGCCAATTGAACACCAGGGTATGTGCGTGTTCGTCAGCGCAGCCTGCTGTCTGTAGCAGAAGACAGCGGAGCAGCTCACACAACAAGAAGATACGTTCTCATAGTTCTGGCGACTGGAAAGCCCACCATCTAGATCCCAGCAGGTCTGGGCGTCTGGTGAGAGCTCCCTTCCTGGCTTGCCAGCGGCCCCCTTTCCCCGGTGTCCCCATGTGGCCTCGGTGCGTGCTCCTAGAGACAGAGAGTGAGTTCCCTGGTGTCTCTTTATAAGGACACTAATCCGATAAGACCAGGGCCCACCTTTTTGACCTCATTTAACCTTAATTACTTCCCTCAAGGCCCTATCACCAAATACAGTCTCCTCGGGGGCTGGGGTTTCAACACGCAAGTTTGGGAAGACAGGGGAGACGAACATTCGGTCCCTAACAGATACGTGAAGTTAAGTGCCTTCCTGAACCACTTTCACCGGCCTTTTGCCCACGGGCTTGTTCCTATCCTGGATACTTGTTCAGTGAAGTTTCCATGCGCCAGGTGCCTTCCCACGGGCTGGGGTCACAGTGCAGCCAGAAGCACCCCCAGGGAAGGAGATGCCACCTTGGGGGAAGTGTCAGACAAATGAACCCATAAAGAAAGAAAAAAAATACCATGCGGTAGGCGGTATATCCCATGACGAGAATAAATTGCTTTCCATGTGTGCCCAAATTTACATTGATTTTTAAATCATCTGGCTTGGGGGGCGCCTGGGTGGCTCGGTCGGTTAAGCGTCCGACTTCGGGTCAGGTCATGATCTCACGGTCCATGAGTTCGAGTCCCGCGTCGGGCTCTGTGCTGACAGCTCAGAGCCTGGAGCCTGTTTCAGATTCTGTGTCTCCCTCTCTCTCTGCCCGTCCCCTGCTCATGCTCTGTCTCTCTCTGTCTCAAAAATAAATAAACGTTAAAAAAAATTTTTTTAAATAAGTAAAATAAAATAAAACAAAATAATATCGAGGTACTTCTCTGAATAACTGTAAATTATCACAAAGAAGACCTTGTTTCTTTGTTTGCTAATATCATTTTCGTACATATCTCTACTTTTTCCCCCAGGTTTGTTGCTCTGGCCAAAAAAAAAAAAAAAAAAAAAAGTGCCATATGAAGGAAGAGACACTGGTGGGTACAGTCATTACAAATTTGACATTTTTAAACTGGGCTTGACAGTGGAACTTTGAAAATATTTATCTATCAGAAAATAGTTTCAGCCATGGGCAATTTGGTGAAAAGGTTTAGTTGATGGAAAAACCATAACTCAGCGTGACTGCCTTTAATGTAAGATGTTCCTGAAGGCCACAGGATAACCAGCGTTTCCAACAACCTGGAAAATTTAGACCAGCTTGGAAAAATAACAGGGGGCTATGGGCGGTAGCCAAAGCACTGTACAGGATCAGATAAATTTATGTGCTTTAGAGATTTAGATTTTAATATTAAATTATAAATGAAAGCAATCGTTGGGCTAAGTATTTCAACAGGTCTCTCTGCCTATGCCCTATTCTCTTTCCCCTCCAAAAGATGGAGATAATTTTCCAAAATAAGGTGTTCTGGTGCATCTGTATGTAATTCTTTCTTTTTTTATTTTTAAATGTTTTATTTATTTTTGAGAGAGAGAGAGAGAGACCATGAGTGGGGGAGGGAGACAGGATCTAAAGCCGGCTCTGTGCTGACAGCAGTGAGCCCGATGCAGGGCTCGAACTCACGAACCTCGAGATCAGGACCTGAGCTGAAGTCAGACGCTCAACCGACAGAGCCACCCAGGTGCTCCCATGCATAACTGTCTCCTATTTGCATTTCTGAACAAAAGTGTATTTCTGCGGCTCCTTTACGTAGGTCAAGAAGGACGCTGCCTTGGGGGAAATGGCTTGTGTCTTGGTATTTTTGTGTAGCTTCCAAGCCCAAGACAATGGCCCTCCTTGCCATCCTTGCTGTGCCCAGAACACCTGCCGTCTGCCATGGCTGGCGGCTGGACAAGCTGCCCCAAAGTTTGCCCCAGGGCACTGCCCACTGGAGGTCCTTTCTCTTGCCGAGCCTGGCTGGTCGGTCACGTCAGCCTCCATACAGGCAGTGGGCTGGACCACTTGAAACTCAGAAGCCATTCCTTCTGCCTTTTCCACCTACACCTTCTCTGGAACAACTCCCTTCCTGAACTGCCTCATGAACATGATCGTATTTTCTCCATCTCTTTTGGTGTTTTCACACCAAAATTAAAGAAAGCAACTCCCCTCGAGAACAAACAAACGATCAGCAGAACAAAGGAAAAGTGCACCAGGCCTTCATCCTGACAGTGTTCCCTGTTACAATTCTTCCCCTCCTGCTATCCCACAAAGCACACGGAGTAGCATTAACCACGCCCCAGTTTAAAATCCTTCTCCCCGTTGCCCTAGGAATAATTTCCAAAGCCATCGCGTGGCTTGCAAGCTCCCATTCGTCTTCACAGTCTCAGAGCTCCCCAGCACCCCCAGAGGCTCTCCCTTCCCACCATGGCCAAGTATGTCCTGTTCCCTTCTCCCACCCTGGACTTGGGAACATTCCAGAACTGGGGTGTTATTCTTAAATTCCTGTCTCTCCTTCAGCTGGCCAACTGTCACTCCCTTTGCCAGGGTCACCACTTTCCCCAGCCGTCCCCCAGCACTGACTCAGGTGCCCCGCCATGACTCCTGGCACCCAATCATGGTGTTATTTTTGCACTCTGTACATAATTGCTATTCATGGCCTAGCGACGTGTCCACCACATGACAAGTGCTAGACTAATGTCTGAGGAGTAGATGAACATAATCACAAGATCCAATGTTTAGATTAAGCCACACGAAATTGCTGATATTTGACAGTTTTTAACCTACAAAAATGGCAATTTCGTGATTATATCCTAAACAAACTGTCGTAGGAATACTTTCTTCCAGCTCTAAGAAGTGCTGAAAGTTGCCCCCAAAAGCCATAAAGGGTTAGGCCCCATGAAGAGAGGCTTTCGGATAACAGAATAGGACAAAAGAGGAAGGAAAAAAGGATTTTGGTAAAAAAAAAAAAAAAGAACTGAACAGGCATTCCCAATAAATTATACGCTGGGAATTTTTCCTGGTCTCCAAAATACTGCCCCTTAGCCTTCCTTCGCCTCCCAAACCATCTGGAAAAATCTTTCTTCTGGATGAAGCATAATCATGCCAAATGTGAACTCTGTGCCCTCTGACACTCGTGAGGAAGCCTGTCAAATTGCATAGCACTATGGGGGAAGAAAAAGAGCTTTTCTAAATCACAAAACGATTCAATCTCGTTCAACCTTCAGAGAGCTTGATAACAGTGGGATTAATATGCCAAATGGATAGCGTATTATGGGTTTATAAATACTAATGTTTAGAGAAACTAGATTCTCTGAGACACTTGAAGCTCCAAATAAGAAATGAGAAAACACGAGATGGTCCAGTCTGGGTGGAATCTCGGAACACGTCACTCTTGTCATGATTAATTAAGAGTTTGATGGTTAAAAAGAAAAAGAATCTGACGCATTTCTCCTCCCCTGCAGGAAAGGTAGTCAAGGGCGCAGAGCTGCACTCAAGTCCAATCCCTCTGGCTGCGATCAAGGGGAAGCTGAGAGTGTCTGAGCGGCAATTATGGTTCTCCACAGTGGAAGGTCTCCAGTTAACAAATGAGACAATTTTCAAAAAATACAAACAGGAAACCAACCACAACACTGGACCGCTCTGTTTGTGCAGTGCCCAGAACTCACAAGAGTGTCGTGCATTCAGTTTGCACGGATTCTGCTTCGGAAGGAGGCTCTTAAGAGGTTGAATGTGTTCAACATCGTTACCTGCAACACACACACCCAGTGAATATCATTCCGCGCTAACCACTTACCAAGCATCCATCAGGCACTTGACTGTGGGGCCCAGGGTCACACGGATGAAGGAGCAATGACCCTCGTCCTCCAGAAGCTCGTCTTCTCATGCAGGAGCTGAGCTGACAGAAGCCTCTGAAGCCAGGTGTAATGGACAGGCACAGAGCAAGGATGTGAGCCCGTGGCTAATGGCCGGGTGTGATGGGGGTGCACCCACTGTGCCGAGAGTCAAGAAAAAGTTGGCCACTGACAAACACTGAGAAGTCTGAGAGGACGTCATGCTGAAAACTGAAGCTGCTCACTGTTCAAAGGTGATGACTTAGGTGAACCGTTTCTTTCTGATACATTTCTTAAAGAAGCAGCCTCAGAACGGAAGAGAGGGTTGGGATGTCCTGTGCATTGGGCCTAAATCGGGGTTGAGAATTCAGCTGTAGTTGTGAAATCTAATATCCTTGGGCTGGTACGAAGCCACTAAGAAAGTACAGCTTTGTCTGACCTATAGACACGATGCTCGGGCTTTTGTTTCTTTGTTTGTTTTTGAGTGTTTTTCTTTTACGGCTAAATCTATCTCATTTACTTTTATTAGTATGTTTAGAATTACTCCTGATAACTTATCTCTTGTTATGCTTCCTGGGCTGCTTTTTGACCTTTAATTGAAGGCTAACATATGTGCGGGAAAATGAACAAATTAAAAATGTGCATTTGAAAGACTTTTGATAGAGTGAATGCACCTGAGGAATCGGCAACGAGATCAAGAACAGAACGTGACCATCCACTGAGAAGCCCCCCTTGTGGCCCTTCCAGCCACTACGTCCCCCCAAAGACAGCCACCAGCCTGACTTCCACGGCCATATATTAATTTTGCCTCTTTTCCAACTTTAAATGGATACAATGGTATAGCACACACTTTGCCCAACCTCATGCTTAAGAGATTCAATCCTATTGATACAGATGGTTGTATTTTATTCATTCTTCTTACTGCATAGTATTCCATTTTGTGAATCTACTGTGACCAATTTGTCTACTCCACCATTGAATGGGGGCCATTATGCCCAGTCCTGCTAAGGAATATTCTGGCACTGTCTTTTTGTGAACTTATGTTTGGCACCCATCTGGGAATGGAGTCGCTAGGCTATAGGGTTTGTAAATTGTCAGACCTAGCAGTTTCTGCCAAATTTTCCAAAGCCATCGCACAAATGTGTATTCTCACCAACAGTCAGAAAGTCAGGAGGGTTTGGTTAACAAAGAACCCTAGTGTTCCCTCAGGAAATAAACACAGATTGAAGAAAACTCCTCTGTATCAAGCCAGCATGGCCTGAGAGCTTGAGTATGAAACATTTTTGTTGCTTTCTCGGAAAAAAAAAGTACAAGTGAGCTATACTGTTTTTAAAAGGAAGGGGACTATTACCAAGATCAAGCCAGATGGTGGCTAGAGAACCAGATGTTTGCAGGAAATTATGGTCCTTGTTTTGAACTCAGCTGGCTAAAATCTGGGGAAAATTGCACATGTCAAAGTTACAGGGCTATCTGACAACAGCGCTTAACCCATGTTGCAAAGAAGGATTTCCTTGGATGCACCGGGAAGCAAATGCTGATCAGAATTTCAAAACTCGCTGGAGACATCTTTAATAATTTTCCGATTTATCTCATGTATGCCTCATTTTCTAGCATCATTGGCTCAAAACAAAATGCCAAAAGAAATTGAAAGTGAGCGCCCAGGCTGGCTGGGAGACTTGCAAAGGTGAAAAATCTTCTAAGCCGCGGGAAAATACAACCGCACTACGGTCACGGAGGCACACCCTCGCCACGATGTCCTATGAATTTAAACCGGGTGTACTGTGTAGGCACACAAACCTACAGACAAGGGCGTAACATTTTTCTGGAACGATCTGCAAATCCCACCGCGTTTGTTCCCTCCTTGAAATCCTTCAGCGGTGCCTCGCGTTGCCGAAAGTCCCAGCGTTTGGACACGGCGTTCAAAGCCTCCGCTGAGCAAGCCCTCCGCTTCCACGCCCTCTTTGCCGCCTTTCACCCCTTCCTTCCGGTGTGCTTCCTTCCGGCTCTAGCAGCCCGTCTCCGGAGCGTGCGTCTGCTGTGCTGTGTCCTCATGCGGGTAGAGCCCGCTCTGCCCGGGCTGTTTCCCACCGCGCTTCTCCCGTTGTTCTCAGCTAGCCTCGCAGCTTTGCGTCCCAGGAGACACCCTCCGGCTCCCAGCTTTATTCCCCCAACCTCGACTTCCTTTCCGAGCCCCAACCCCTCTACGTCTCTGCTTGGACGTCCATCAGGTGCTGTACTAGACCTTCTGCAGGCCAGTGCGCCCCTCCCCCAGGCGTTGTGCACATCTGCGGCCAGGAGCTCACCCCTGCAGCCTTTCTGCAGAACTCCCCCTGCTGCCGAGAGATGCGGGCTGGTGGAAGACGCCTCGCGCAGAAGTGTGGGGAGATTATGCCCTCGGAGGGGTGAGGGAGTCCCCTGGCCAGGGGCTGGTTGTGACGTGGACGCCCAAGCCCAGCCTGCTTGCATCAAGGCGGGACAGCTCCCCAGGGCCGCTCATGCTGAAGAGTCCCCCGTGGGGTCGGGCCCCTGCCCTGTCCTGCATAAAGAGCCCACCCTCCGCAAAGCACCTGCACAGGAACCCCCATCCCAGGCTCTGCTTCTTGGAAACCCAACTCAAGAGGGGGGAGGGGGTGTTCCCACTCGTCAGTCAAAATTGCTGTTGATCACCTCCTCCCACGTGCCTTCCTATGATCTAACCTCTTCATGGCCACAAATGGCGCCATTTGCCCAGTTGTCCGGGGCAGGAATCTAGAAGTTGTCTTTGTTTCTCCTCTTTTTCTCATGCTCCAAATCCAATCCAGCCGTGAATCCTATTACCCTCACCTTTAAAGGCAGATCCTGAGTCCGACCCCTTCCTCTCCCACTGCACCGCTCACCAGTCTCTGCCTCCCTGTTCCTCCCCAGATGTGAATAGAAACTAAGTCCCTCCTCTGCTCAGAACCCCCGTGGCTTCTCGTTGTACCTGGAATTGGCTTGCTCTCATTACGTATCTTAACACTCCCAACACCAGAAGGACAACGACATCCTCATCTAAAGAGCATTGATTTCATGGACTTTATAAGGACACATTGTTACTTGTGTTCCCATCACTGCTGAATGCTCATTCTTTAAAAATCTAAAGTGAGGGGCGCCTGGGTGGCTCAGTCGGTTAAGCGGCCGACTTCGGCTCAGGTCATGATCTCGCGGTCCGTGAGTTCGAGCCCCGCGTCGGGCTCTGTGCTGACTGCTCAGAGCCTGGAGCCTGTTTCAGATTCTGTGTCTCCCTCTCTCTCTGACCCTCCCCGTTCATGCTCTGTCTCTCTCTGTCTCAAAAATAAATAAACGTTAAAAAAAAAAAATCTAAAGTGAAAAAATGTTTAAAGAGAAAACATAAACCAGTGCCTGGCCTATCTAACAACATGTTAGTTAACAAATGCAATATGCTTTGTCTTCTAAGGAAAACAAAATGAGAATGGACAATGGATAAGAACGAGAAAGTAGACGTTCACAGCACCATTAAACTCAACGTGTTTTTCTAATGTTCATTGGCCACCGCACAGGGTGTTGGAAATATACGGAGTGTGGTTTTTTTTTTTTTTAAACTTTATTTAAATCCAAGTTCGTTAAAATATAGTATAATAATAGTTTCAGGAGTAGAATTTAGTAATGCATCTCTACATAGAACCCCCTTAGAACACGCCTTCAAAACGGCCCCTCCTGCTGCCTCTGGGTTTCCATCTGATTTTGCCATTCATCTTCTTTTCCTTAACAACAATCCCAGGCCCACGGCACAGATCATGCTTGGTGAATGAGGAACTGAATGAAAATATTAATCATCTAAAAAAGTGACCGTGTGTCCCGCCCTCGGACGTTTTGCCATTTGCTTGTGGGGCGATGAGGTGTCTGAAACACAGAAAGTTTCGAATTTGTGTTCCCACTAAGCCATCATCAGTGAGCCTAACAGATGCCTCCTGCTGTGCTCTGCAGGGTTGAATAAATGTATCTAGTTCAAAACTCTGCTGACGAAAGAGCGAAAGAACATCTAATTAAGAAAAAAGTTTTGACATCTTTCCATCAAGCATGCTATTGCCTGTCTAGAGGTCAATTCAGTACACCCGAGGAGATTTCTAACTGCATAAAAAACACCTTTCTAGAAGCTACTTTCCCCATCTACTTCTGCTTGTAGTTTTTGGAGTCAGTAAGGATGGCCAATAACTAAGTGACGTTGTCCACTCGAACCCTCCTCTGGGCTGGCACTCCCGGCTGGCTCACTGTTTGCACCTCGGTGGGGACAGGAGCCCCCGTCTCCACGCGCAAATAGGAAAGAAGGGAGAATCCCTCTGCGGTCCTGGAAATAGATTCTGGGTGTGAAAGCCACTTGGCAAAGCTAAACATTAAATATTTGGAAAGTCGAGTTTTGAGAGCGTTGGACAGACTGCATTTCCATACACCCTCCATAATTTCAAACCAGGAAGAACAGGGAACAATTCAAATTAAACAAAACACTGTGAACGTTCCCAAGAAAGGCATTCACAAAATTGTTCTCCTTTCCTTTTTTTGTTTGTTGTTTTTTGTTTTTTTCCATTTGGCAAAACAGATCATCGTAGAAGCTAACCCTCTTTGCAAACACACTTCAAAAAAGCGTGGAGTATCCCACACAGGACTGCACAGGGGCACCAGAAAGGCCTGGAACCTTGCAAAATAGCAGTTAGCATCTTTCCAAAGGCCAGCCTTTAGGTTTAACTACAGTGCTCCTCCGGAAAGCCTCTCAGTTATGAGAATTAGGACAGAGGGGATTCATGTTCACTGTTACCCACAGGGGGAACGCCACTCACCCAGACCCTCACTTTCATAGGAGCACAGACCACTGCCTTCCCTCGGGGCGGCCTCCCCACCACGGTCAAGCCCACCTGGCTCCGTCCTCTGTGGAGAGTGGCAGTGGGAGACCTGGTCAACTTCCTGAAGCTTGAGATGCTGCCAGTAAGTGTCCAGACCTGTGCAAAGCTCTGGCTTAATTGGTGGCTCTGGATTTCCATCCATTCTGATGCCAGAGACGGACTTTGAGATCCTCATGCTCTCAGAAAACCCTCGAAGATTCAGAGAAACTATCCTGGCACCGAAGCCTTCGCCAAGAAGCAGGACGCCAGTGCTAAAAATTAGATTGAAACGAGTGCCCCCTCTGTCTCCATGAAGCATTAACGTCAGTGCCCATCTGGCTCCGCCATCTTGAATCTAAGGAGCAGGGGAACAGGAGCCCCAAACTTCGTCAAGTGATCAGATTCAGCACTGGCTGCCCCTCAGACCCCCCCCCCCCCCCCCCCCCCCCCCCCCCCGCCACCCTACCCACCCCGTCTCCTATTGACAGCCATGACAGTCTATAGAAAAAATCCGGCTCTCTCTTCCAGAAGGTAATGCCAAAGACTACATTTCCCATCCCCAAAGAAGTGAAAATTAGACCACAGGAAAGTACGATTCAAAGTGGCAAAGATTTTTTTTGAAAATGCACCAAACTTAATATGGGTGAAATTTGAGAAAAGATACAGTCTCGTATGTTGGGGAATATAAATTCATTTAACCTTTCCATAGAGCTATTTGGTTACAAATATCAAGAGTTTAAAAACTTCTGAGTCCCCCTAATGTCACTGCAAGGGATTTATTACGGGGAACAACAAAAATTTATGCAAAGACATGTTCCTGCTTGTCTCAACCTTGTTTATAACAGTAAAAATTTGGATCTAATTTTCCAACAATAAGGAATTGGTTAAGACTCATGTATATAATGGGATATCATGCAGCTATTAAAAATGGTCTAGGGGCGCCTGGGTGGCTCAGTCGGTTAAGCGTCCAACTTCGGCTCAGGTCACGATCTCACGGTCCGTGAGTTCGAGCCCCGCGTCGGGCTCTGGGCTGACAGCTCAGAGCCTGGAGCCCGTTTCAGATTCTGTGTCTCCCTCTCTCTCTGCCCCTCCCCTGTTCATGCTCTGGCTCTCTGTGTCTCAAAAATAAAAAAATAAATGTTAAAAAAAATTTTTTTTAAAAATGGTGTATAAAGATTATCACGGCATATAAAGTAAAAATTAAAGCAGTTACCAAACAAAATATGCACTATTACATCAGTTGAAAAAAAAATCAAAATACATCTATTAACTGAAAAAAAAGAAACAACCCTGAAGCATCAATGTCGAACTTTAACAATGATATCTATGTCTGGGAACATCATGCAAAAATGTTTATGGGACGCCTGGGTGGCTGAGTCGGTTAAGCATCCGACTTCGGCTCAGGTCATGATCTTGCGGTTTGTGAGTTCGAGCCCCATGTCGGGCTCTGTGCCGACAGCTCAGAGCCTAGAGCCTGCTTCCGACTCTGTGTCTCCCTCTCTCTCTGTCTCTCCCCTGTTCACGGTCTCTCTCTCTCTCTCAAAAATAAACATTAAAAAAATTCTTCAATGTTTTGATCCTTGTATTTTATATGTTCCTTATTTTAAAACTGAATGAACCTACACACCTATTAGAATGGCCAAAACCCTGAACACTGACAGCACAAAATGCTGGTGAGATGTCAAGCAGCAGGAACTCTCATTCGCTGCTGGTGGGAATGCAAAATTCAGAGGTGAAAGGAGAACCAAACTGTGGTCCATCCAGACAGTGAAGTATGACTCATCACTAAAAAGAAATGAGCTATGGGGTTATGAGAAGACACAGAGAGACACTACATGCGTATCACCAAGTGAAAGGAGCCAGTCTGAAAAAGCCACATACTGTGTGACTCCGGCTACGTGACATTCTGGAAAAGGCAAAACTATGGAGATAGCAAAAAGATCAGTGCTTGCCTGGGGGCGAGGGAGGGATGAACAGGCAGAGCACAGAGGACTTCTCGGGCATTGAAAATACTCTGTCTGATACTATATTGGTAGATACCGGTCATTATACGTTTGTCCAAACCCACAGAATGCGCACCACCAACAGTGAACCCCGATGTCAACTAGGGACTCTGGGTGATGATGACCTGTCCATGCAGGTTCATCAGTGGTGACAAATGTACCCTGTGGTGGAAGGCGTTGACCTGAGGACCCAGGTGTGGGGGCAGAGGGCGTATGGGAACTCCCTGTACCTTCCCCTTAATTTTGCTTTGAATCCAAAACTGTCCTAAGGAAAAAAAAAATCAAATCTGAAAAAAATTGATGAGCCTTTCTTTCAAGGTACCAAGTACGGTGCTGAAGGATGCCTTTCAGGACTAAGGACAAATCTGCTGATTTCCTCTCTGCATGAATAGCCGGGGAGGAAGAAATCCCACCATCAACTGCCCTGCGAAGACAGGGAGAGGGAGGATGCATACGTGAAGTGATGGAAAAGTGGTAAATTTTGCCAGTGAGTCGTATCCTCCGACAGAGAACGTGGTTTTGGGAAAACTGCTCAATTCTCTCTCGCAAGCACATTCTGATTCCGATATATCGATTCGTTCTTTCACTCATCAAAATTGTTGAGGCCACTGTGTGCCAGGCACAGTTGTAAATGAACAGGACGGAATCGCCACCGTCACGGGCTTACATCACAGCGGGGGCAGGCAGGCGGTGGGACAGGAAGATAGGAGACAAGTAAGCAGCACCACGAATAGGATGATTTCCGGCTGTGGGAAGTGCCAGGAGGGATACACGCCAGGTGATAATGGAGAGTAACCGCAGGAAGGGAGCTGCTTCAGATCCGGAAAGGACGCTATGAGGAAGGAACGCTTAGGCTGGAAGAAGAGGAGCAGGGGCAGAAGTGGCAGGTGCAAAGGTCCTGGGGTAGGAAGTCATCGGGCACTTTTAAGGATGGGTGGGGTCTAGTGAGCAGGGAGCAAGCAGGATTGGACCACAGGGGGTCAGCTTTGAGACGCCCTCCACGAATCAGAATAGAAATACCAAATAGGTATTACGTCCCGGGGTCTGGAGCTCCGGGGAGAGGCTGGGGCTACAGATACAAATTTGTGTGACTGCCAGCACTACCCGGTATCTGGGGTGACCAGCTCGTCCCCACTTGCCTGGCGCTTTCTGGTTTCAGCGCCCCAAGTCCTGCAAGCAGGGAAACTGCTCAGTCCCCAGCAAACTGGGATGGTCAGTCACTCTAATGGCATTTAAAGTCGTGAAAAAGGATAACAGTACCTGGGAAAAGAGCGCTGATGGGGAAGAAAAGAGGCTTGTGCACGTGGTCCCAGGCGCCTCAATGCTTAGAGGTCAGACAGGAGACCCCAGTCCTGCCTCTTTTATGAGCTGACAGCAGCCTCTCTCCAGTTCAGACCTGCCCCCCGCTCCCCGCCCCCGCAGCACGCTGTAAAGTGGAGAGCAGTGCAGAGCTGATATTAATGTCACTGTCCTGGGGGCAGGGGGTCCGGGAGTCCTCCCGGAGGCAGAGCCAAGAAGCCTCTATATCACCTAACAGGGACACGGAGTTGGAATTCATTCTGAGGCCTGGAGGATGACCGGGCTTGGTCCTGGGGGTGGGGTGCTGAAGAAAGGAGAAGGAGGGCCGGGGGGGCACGGCCACAGAGCCCCCCCCACCCAGAGTTTACTCGCCCAGGTGTACCGACGGACATTAGGGCCCAAGAGGAGGGAACTGGGTCACGGAGGCAGGTGAGGCCCTGACTTTGGACTTCATTTTGCGGGCCAAAGGGCAGAAGGCATGGTTTGGGGGCAGAAGAATAATGATGGGATGGGTGTGCAGCAAGAGAATCAGTGGCCTAAGTGTAGAGAAGGAATTGAGGGGGAGTGGGAGGGGGAGGACGGAGGCCCTGTAGATGAGGAGGGGACAGAGGACAGGAGGTGGACAGACGAGGAGGGGACAGTGGGCAGGAGGTGGCACGGACAGGACTGGACCACTGATGAGGATGGGGCGGGAGGGGGGCCCCATGAGGGGGATGGGTGCAGCGAGCGGCCCCGTTGTGCCCTCCAGGGGCTAGAGTGTCCCGGGGCCCAGGGCCGTCACCACGCCTGCTGCTGTGCCCCCAGCCCAGGGGTCTGGGCCAGAGACCAGAGGGAATCATCGGCCTCACGGGGGAAGGGCTTAGCAAAACAGTAACAAGTAAAAGGGTGAAAAATTACGTGTTCAATGCAGAGAATGAGAGATGATGAGTCCCACCAGGAGGCTGGCAGGTATGGGACTCTAAGATTTCTCCTTTTGCCTACGCTTTCTAAAATGTACCCCGCGGACATAAATTACGTTTGAGAGAAGAAAAATCAATGCAGTGCTATTTTAAGGGGAAAATGTGTAGTAGTCGGTGCAAAGGGGCAACTCAGCTGAAAGATCTCCATGAGGGGGTGGGTGCCAGAGGCAGGGGTTGGAGGGGGGGGCAGTAAACCCCACCAGGTCACCTGGCCCTTCCCGACGAGGACACACATCTGGCCCCAACTCCTCACTTCCACTCGGCCTCCCCGCCCGGTTG
>NW_026059947.1:0-28532 GCF_023721935.1 Panthera uncia | reverse complement strand
AAGACCGGTAGTGTTCATTCGTCAGCACCTGCTGGTCCTTCAGCTTCCCTGAAGACCGGTAGTGTTCACTCGTCGGCACCTGCTGGTCACCTCAGCCAGTTAACTCCTCAAAATCCCTCGGGCCGTCTTTCAGAACAAGAAGTAAGTCGGCAGAGGGATCCTGCGGGTGAAGCGGTCACCCCCGACACGTGGTCCGGGGGAGCACCCAGGGAGGTGTTTGGCATGAAACACGGTCTGTCCCCTACGTTATCTGCGACAGAACGCCAACCTTGGGGACATTCACGATCTGAGAGCTCCTCGGCGAAGAGAAGAAGAAAGTCTGAGATCTCAGATTCGTCCCCGACAGGAAGACTAAAGAAGAGATGCCGTGGGAAACCCGGCGTGTCACAGGAGTGGCTCCTCACGTCGGGGGACCGCCTGCACTTCGGGCCTGGGGCTGCCGCCCAGGCTCCTGGCTGCGGCGTGTCCTCGTACGACGATTACTTTTCACCTGACAACCTCAAGGAGAGGAGCTCGGACGGTCTTCTCCCCGGGTGTCAGTTGTCAGCGGGCCCTGCTCTCTTCATCTGCAGAGGCCTCTCTCGGGGGGAGAGAAGGAACATACTGCAGACGTCTGACTTCTCCTGCATTGGGAAGAATCCCAGCCCAGCCCCCACGAGCGATTTAACGGCACAAAGTCACCGCAGTCTTGAGAAACCCACACGTGACAAAGCAAACGCAGCGTGGGCTTGCCTGGCCGCTGAGGAAGCCGCAGGGAGTCGTCCGCAGGCTGGTGCTCAGAGAGGGGAGGGCACGCGCCCAGATGGCGCAGACTCTCCGTTCCACGACGCACTGCCTGCTGCGGACAGGCTCAGCGGGAAAGGACCTGACAGGGACTCACGTCCCCTGGAAGGGGGCAGCGCGGAAGCCAGAGAGCTGATGGACGCGGGGAGCGTGCAGAAAGAAGACCGCCCTCGGACGAAGCGGGAGTCCTGCGGTGGAACGCAGCCTGACGACCGGCTGGGTTTTGTAGGCAGCTGCACCGCGGACACCTCCGCCGAACAGAGGGAAGATGTGTCCAGAGGATGCAGTGAAAGTACGTGAATCTCCTTTTCCAGGTGTCTTGGTTACAGGAATATGGGACGGTGTGTCCGTCTTGTGAAGTCACCACAGCCTTTTCGTAATTAAAGTGTTTGCTTTTTTCCTTTTTTTATTTTTAAAGAACGGGTGTTTGATGTTTTCCAATGATAGATTCTTTAGGAGAAGGTGGCTCACCGCCCTGTGGTATTTCTAGGCTCATTGGTCCAATCTGCTGTTAGGAATACGTTTCTCCAAGCCTTTCCATGTGGGTGACGAGTGAGTGAAGCCTGACATGCGAAGTCACCCAGAGCAGGTGCTCCCCTGTTTGCGTGCAGCCTCCTCCTGGAACATGGCTGGCGTGCAGACAGGCGTTCTGACGGAGGGTTTGAACATGTCTCTGCTCACAGGACTGAGGCTCTTGATGCTAGAAGGATAGTAAGGCAGTGTGAGCATTGCTTCCACCAGGAAAAGAGAAGGTACGAGAAAGGAAGTGTGGAAATATGCTAGCAGTATTTATTTTGAAGAAACTTGGGGCAATGTTATAAAGAAAAATGTTTTTAACGTTTTTGCTCGGTAAGTTTATCGTAACAGGCCTCGTTGGCTTCTATTTAAGTTTGCTTTAAGCTGTGATTTAAATAGACTTTTATTTCTGTGTGTAATTTAACTGTAGCCATCGTAATAAACTGTGTAATTGTAGCAAAAGTAGCAACAATAGAAGACATTTTATTTTACACTTTGATTACAAGCACAGATAAATTTCAGCAATCAAAAGTGATGAAATCTTGAACTTTAACCATGTTTACCAAAAGATGAAGCTGAAATTTCCACAAGACTAACTTTATTCTTGATTGTTTGTCTGCTTACCCTATGATTTTAACTAACCTTCTCAAGATGCAGAAGTTATAGGGGTTTAAATAATAACTGCTGTAGATCTTTTCCTTGGGTATAAAGTCCCCAGAATAGCCTCACAGAAGATTAATTTTGTATATTTTTAATATCTTAGCTTTCCGAAAATATATAACATTTGACAAACTATATCTTACGTTGTGTTAGCCTCAGTACGTGTTTTCAAAATATTTATTTTAAAATCATGTTGACTCTAAGGTTAATATAAAACAGTAGATATATAGAATTATATATATATATATATTATAAATATATATATATATATATATTATATATATATATATATCTTTTGGTAGTTAAGAGTATCCTGTTCTTAAAGCTTACATTCTCATTTTCTTCGGTTTTTATCTTGTTTATTTTTAAAGCCTTTGAATAATATTTAATGATGTGAAAATATAAATTTGGGGGACGAAAGGCTGGTTGCAGACATGAGGCGCACCCCGCAGCCCCGACGTCGTTCAGAAAGAGCGCGGTTGTCCCTGCAGGCGGGATGTTGTAGCACTCTCCCCCGCGTCCACAGTCCCCTGGGGCCTGGAGCACGTGGAAAACCCCGAGGGGCCAGCACTGGGTGCTCCAGGGGACTGCAGATGTCGGCCTCATCTCATGTGGGCTGTCACACAGCGGCGTGCAGCCAGGGCCCTGGTGTGACCGAACTTCACTCCGAGAAACAAACGTTCTATGCCCTCTAATGTAAGGATGTCTTGTAGGGTCACTTTGTTTGATGTCATTCCACAAAGACAGAAAATCATTGCATTGAAGGGCTGGAGAGACTTCTGTATTGTCTAGCCTAAACCAAATCCCTTTGTTTTGTTGTGATAAAATCAAGACCCACTGATGGGTTTAAATTGCCTGTTACCAGCTCAGCCGGTGTCCCACCTCTGTCTGGGAACCTGCCACGGGGGTGGAAGCACAGAGCCTGCAGCTTACTCTAGACCTTGCTTGTGTGCTCACTTGTGGAGCAGGAAAAATACTCTGTACGTGAAGCGGTACCTCCAAGTCTTCTATGTTGAAATAAAAGTCTTTTTTCAATTTCTGCTTTCAGTTCACTTGTACTCATTGCCCTTGTCGGTATGGAAGGTAGAAGGTGTGCACTAAAGGTTACAAGCACAAGTTACAGAAAGAGTCAGTAATAAACGTGAGGAGAACAGGAACAGAGGGAGAAACTTTTAATTTTTTTTTAAATAATCTCTGAAATCATATTAACCAGTAATTTTTTCATTTTAGACTTTTATTCTCTAATTTTATGAACAATTTTGTAAACAAGTATATGCTCGCAGTAACAGAAGTTGCTTCGAGTAAATGTTGCTCTCCTTCTCCTCGGGTACCTCCTCCTGTGAGTTCCCATGACAGCTCTCAGCTGTGCACCTGTTGTGTCCCAGGCACTTGTCTAGTTTGCTGGAAGATGTCAGAGAAGCAAACAGTGTGTGCCCTGCATAGAGGTCATGTTCTAGTGAGGAAGACGCAGTGGATGAAGGCAAGCATGACGTCAATCAGTGAGCCTGATGATACACAGCACCACAGCAGTGCGGGCAGTTAGATAAGGTGACCTGAGACCTCAGACCAGACATCGCAGAGCCGGTAGTCCTATGACTGCTTGAATCATGTTTCAGCCTGAGGAAGCAGCAAGTACAAATGCCCTGGGGTAGAAAGTGCTTGCAGGAACTGCACCGAGGCCAGTGCAGCTGCAGCTCCTTGGGCTGAAGGAAGCCTGGGAGGAAATGAGCTAGAAAGACGGCCAGGAGCCAGATCCCCAGGGCTCCAGTACCTGACAATACTTGGAGTGGTTTTGTTTTGTTTTGAAGTGTGATTGAGAAGCCCCTGGGGGTTTTACACAGGGGAGTCACCAGATGGGCTTTCTCAGTTGCACGTCACCCTGGATGCTTTGTGAACCAACTGGTTGTGGAGCATCTGCCAGAAGCAGTTGCTGTCACCGGTTCACTGTAATTCCTTCGAGACTCTGTGTGTGTCTGTGTGTGTGTGTGTGAGGGTGCCCAGTGAGGGTGTGAGGGTAGATGTTACAAAGGGGTTTTATTGCAAAAATAGGATTATATCATCTTATTGCCTTAAGGTTTGCTTTTTTAAAATGTCAGATATTTCCATATCAGTATCAATAGAGCAATAGATTTACTTCATTCTTTAGTCCATTTCAGGGGTCCGCAGATTTTTTCTGTAAGGAATCAGATCGTAACTATTTCAGGCTTTGTGAACCAGAAAGCAAAATCAAGACACGTGGCTATTTACACAAAGAGAAGAAAAGACATTTTTACAAAATTTTTATTGACAAAACTCAAATATGTTGAGTGCAGTTTTTTTTTGTAATACAGGCCTAATGAGAAGAACAGAATTCTGTTTTTTGGGAGTGGAATTACTTTTCTCTTGATTGGGATTCAGATGAAGCATTCGTATCTTCAGAATGGATTGCAAACATTTATTGAGGCAGATGTACAATAAAATTTTATGTTTTCCTTTCGAACACGCCTTTTCAGACAGATAGGTACGGCCAGATACTGATATCAGCCCATAAGCAGATGGTTTTCATCAAGCACATTCATCGTATATAAGGCATTTATGGAAATCTGTGAGACTTTTCACTTGATACGTGCCTTTTAGTGTGTCTTACACAGCAAATTAGTCACTTCCAACGAAGATAGGTGGAAGCTTGTCAGTTGTGCAGTCGAGTGGACGTCAAAATAAATTCCCTTTGTTCTTGCATCAGGGTCTAAAAAACCCAGAAATAGGTGCAGCTCAGGTGCAGGAGTTCTGTCCACGTCGAATTTGCATGGGATGGAGATGTCACGTAACGTTTTCACTTCGGACGGAAAGTGTAGAGAGCTGCCTGACGTGACTCACCTGTTGAGACGGCTTTCCAGCAGCCGTGCCGCCGCTAACCACGGACCTTCCGACCACCTCCCGAAATTGGTTTCAATTGCCAAGTAGCTGCCTGGTCATCTTGAAGTAGCTCACGGTCAGCTCCTACTTGTTTCTCAATGGCAAAGGTGGCTCAAGGGGTTCCAGTGAGGCCACATGGCCGTTGGCAAAAGCGGAAGGAAATTCTTTTCGTAGCCACACCTTCACTCTTGTCCACTGGTTCAATGGATAACCTTCTTCTTTGCTGTCCTTGAAAAAAATCTTACCTGTCACTACAGACGCGTGCCATATCCCAGCAGTTTGGTCACGTACAACTATTGGATTCTTTTTCATAAGTAATACAAGTGTCGGAGGCTGGTGAAAGTTGGCACTCCTCGTCTCAGACACACAGACATTTATTGAACGTTTATTGGCACGTAGGTGGAGAACTGTCCACAAAGCAAACTGTATGCTAAACTCACCGGTCTTGTCCATCAGATGAACCTTCCATACCTTGCCTGAAATACATACGAGCCGCCTACAAAATTCTAGGGTGACGTTTCTGTAACCTCGTCAGCATCAGGCCACCAGATCTACTTTGACCCTGCGGTTTGTCATACTGCCATTTAGGGGACCAAGTCTTGAATATTATCACCCCCAGGAACACAAGCTGTGGCTTTTGCTTGATTATTACGCCCTATTCATGCATGGGTGGGGGGACCCCCTGTAATATATTAGCCAGTCCAGTTTTCTTGAATCTATGGATTCAACCAGAGAAAGGGTTATGCTGATTGACAAACTGATGACCCCACCAAGTATAACTCATTTCTTTGATCTATTTTGCCAGTTAGCAAAAGGTCTAATAATAATTGGGCAGAAGGATTTCTAGGAGTTGTCTCTTGAGTGTGGTATTTGTTAACCTGTTAACTGACCACTGGAGTGGGTGTTTGGATGGAGGTAAATTAGCACACATACGTCATATCGTACAGTCCCTGCTGAAGTAGATATTTTAAATCGCACTACAGCCTTCATAATACAGCGCTGTTCTGTCTTAGTGCATTAATCCCAGAGATGGAAATAACAAATGGTGTCTGTGCTGACTTCAGTTGGTTCGGGGCCATTGCCTCTTGGTTGGGAAGGAATTACAAGGCTTCATCCTGACTTTGAAGGAAAAAGTAGCATAATGAATAGTAGTGTCTGCTTAGACAATGATTAATATGGTTCATTATGGGGTTTAGAGGCAGAAATGCTATGTGATTTGTAAAAGGTACATTTTTGTGTATTTCTTCATAATTCATAATCCTAAGGTAGAGAAGTGTTTTTTTATTTCAGGTATGTTTTGCAACCAAATGAGAAAGTTTGATAATCTTACTGATGTATTTTACATTTCATTGAATCAGTAGGAGATATACTATTTTTTTTAATTGAATTAAAAATATTTCACATATACCTAGTAAGAACTCAGCCCATCAAATCATAGGCATTTAGATATTATTCAATATTTCACATATTCTGAGTATTCATTCAAGAGAAATTGTGAATTACTATTGTATCAAATACATAGGTATACATAAACACGTATTTCTTGAATATTTTTTAAAAATTTTATTTATTTTGAGAGAGGGAGGGAGAGAGTGAGGGAGGGACAGAGAGAGAGAGAGAGAGAGAGAGAGAGAGAGAGAGAGAGAGAGAGAATCCTGAGCAGGCTCCACACTGCCAGTGCAGAGCCCAACGCAGGGCTCGAACCCCATGAACTGCGAGATCATGACCTGAGCGAAACCAAGAGTTGGGCACTTAACCAACTGAGCCACCCAGGTGCCCCTTAAATACTTTAAATTGAAGAGTAATGACTGCACCTTTTGACAATTCAAGTAATACACATGTTTTGAGAAGACTGTTTCTCTCAACCCTCTCTCCCAGACCTGCCAGTACACTCACTGGAGGTAAGCAACCCAACCACTCAATGTGGGTTAGTCAGCCTTAACAGAAAGGCTGGCCATAAGGAAGGGATTACAACCTGTTGATTGTTTGATTTTTTCATCAATTCATTTATTCCTTATTATGACTGCTCTTCACCTACTGTGTCCCAGATACTGGGATAAATACAAGGGGAAGTAAGTTTGCTGTAAAGTTCTATCCCTTTCCCTTAAGGAACTAAGACAAGTAAGGGAAGATACAGTCAAGATAATCTGTATGCAAGTATCAGGGAATTAAAAAGATGGAGAAATTACTCCCTGTGGGAAAGGCTATATGGTATTAACATTACTTTACATATTAAAATAAATTTTAATGGTGCCTGGGCGGCTCAGTCGGTTGAGCGTCCAACTTTGGCTCAGGTCATGATCTCGCAGGTTGTGAGTTCGACCCCCGCGTCAGGCTCTGTGCTGACAGCTCAGAGCCTGGAGCCTGCTTCGGATTCTGTGTCTCCCTCTCTCTCTGCCCCTCCCCCACTCGCATTCTGTCTCTGTCTCTCTCAAAAATAAATAAACATTAAAAAAAATTTTTAATAAATTTTAATGATCTTCATAGTGATTATAAAGGAAAAGATTCCACATCTTTTGATGATCATGATTAGATTTGTTTTTGTATTTGTAAAGTGAACTTGATGTTTCATTGGATGAAAAAAATATATATGTTCTTTTGTTAGAAACTGTGAGGGTTTTTTTGTGTCGAACACATGAATATTTTGCATGTATCCCAAACCCCAGAAGTCTATATGGAAAGGATTTTTCCTAGGTGTCTTTGAAGGCTCTTTCCACAGTCTTAAGACTTTGCATTCCAGGTTGTTCTTAAATGACTCATAATATTAAGATTTTAGAGACTCAGGAGAAATTCCCTGGGGGGATATTGTTCAGATTTAGGGGTATGGTTGTACCTGTCCAATATATGGATTCTTGAATCAGAATCAGAAAAGGCTTCAGAAGCCTTTTCATCTTCGATGTAGTTGATTTTGCAGAGTGTTTTGTATCAATACTGAGTGCTTAGATGTACTACTCGTACTAGTATTAATTAGTCTTGTGTCTTGGAAGTAGGAAAGTAAAGTTCGCAGGAGGTTAGGTGTTGGAAGTAAGGGTATATCTCTTATTACGCCTCCACCCTGCACACAACAACCACACGGACCAGGTTTCTTCTAAGGAGTTTAATGGTTGTCTCAACATCCATTTTCTCGTCTCTTTCCTTTTCCTAGCACTTAGGTTATATACATTTGTCCTTATGCTGCCTTAGCCTGGTTCTGCCTCCAAAGTGATTTATTTTCACTTAGTATCAAAACCACCTCTTAACCCCGATAGGTGCAGCAGAGGTAGTGACTTAACTCATTCACACGGAGAAGTGAATGAGTTCACTTTCCAACCTTCCTTGGTGTGTTTGTATTTTGATGATACTGTTAACCCAAACAAATTCCCTTTTTTTTAATGTTTATTTATTCTATTTTATTTTTTTTGAGAGAGAGAGAAAGAACATGCGCAGGAAAGAGTCAGACAAGAGAATCCCAAGCAGGCTCCGTGCTGTCAGCACAGAACCCGATGTAGGACTCGAACTCACCAACCGTGAGATCGTGATCTGAGCCAAAACCAAGAGTCGGACGCTTAACCCACCGAGCCACCCAGGCGCCCTGACCCAAACAAATTTCTAATTGTTGAAATCCGGGCAGTGTAACTTAACAGTAAAAGTTCTGGTCTCTTCTCTCTGTATTTGATCACTTTTTGAAAACTAAGTGAATCACTTGTGTCATGAAGTTGAGATGACAGTGAGGAGAGAGACAGGAGTCTAGGATTTACAACCTTGATACGTAGATGGCTGATAAAACGTTTGTCACACAGGGCCCAGGGTTGTGTTAATTGAAATTTCTCGGAGACGTTGAAGATAGAGGTCTGTTAGGCAGTTGGGTGTATCAAGCCTCCTGGCAAGAGGCATGGAATTGGGACCGTTGAGTAGTGGATGACTGTGGGGCGTGCTCAGACCACCCTTGGGAGAGAGAGGAGAGCTGATGACCTCCTTGAGAAACCAGCTTTGGAGCAAATGGCGGGAGCCATGGGGGAGGGGGTCGCGGTGGGTGGGCGGGCAGGAGAGCAGGAAGCTGGGAAGGAAACATGCTGCTGGGCTGTGGAAAGGAATAACAACCCGCCTCTCTCTTCTACCAGCTTTTACAATTACTTTGCACTTTCAGCTGCTTGTGGTTTTTTCAGAAACATCCTTAAAGACAACATAGTAGCAACTTGCCATAGCTGAGCTTGTGAAAATGTTCTTTTACATAATCACACAAGAACTCAGACAGGCCTGTTCCCAACTCAGGATGATTTGACTTAATAATCTTCTGACTTTGCTACTGTGTGAAAGCAACACATATTCAGTAGAAACCATACTTAGAGTTTTGAATTTGCATTGTTCCTGGGGCTGTCGCAGTGTACCGCGAGGATATGCAGTAGGAAACTCTTTGCACACTCTGTTGTGACGTTGGGCGCTGCACAGTGAGCCATAGCCCCCAGGCAGCCACATAATCATGATGGTCAATGGCCATCATACTGACGGCCACCCCCTCATACCGCCATTCTCTCTGTCATTTCCAGTACAGTATTCATTAAATTACATGAAAGAGTCAACACATCACTTGCTGTGTGTTAGATACTATTGTCCAGCTGTATGTAGCCTCTTGCTGAGTGTTCTGAGCCTGGTTAGGCTAAGCGTAGCCTAAGCTATGATGTTCTGTAGACTGCGTGTTAAGTGCATTTCGACTTCCAGTTTTTTCAACTTGCAATGCATTTATCAGGACGTAACCCCATCTTAAGGGGAGGAAGATCTGAACTCGTATCGTTTTGTTGTTATGTATGAAAATGAAAATGTGTCATTAGCAGTATCAGCCTTAAGTTTTAAAAGTCCGTGATCCATTTTTTTAGATCTTTGTTTACAAAATGCTTCACAGTCTGTTTCTTGGCTAGCACTGAGGCATGTAGCTGTAACACAATCTTTTTGACATAGATAACTCTAGCAAGCAGCATACTTACTCGTGCAACAACAGGGGTGCATTGGCTTCCAAATTATATCTGTAGTCCTCTGCTTTTCTTATTTTCATATACTCTTGCTCTGAGTAAACTTTCAATTTGAATGGTGGATACAAATAATATTCTATTCTAATTATTCATAATCTTAGATCTTAAAAAACATTGTATCCATGTCCTGCCCTAGGCATTAGAAGTTCTCAAAAAGTGGTGGTTGAGTGTCTCGGAAAGTAATGCATAAATAGATAGATACCCTTACCTTCAAAATGAGTGAAAGAAACTTAGCATGGCTGGATCTTAGAGCAGACTGTAAACTGCACAATACATGGCCCACTAATTCATCTCAAGTAACGTCTGTCTGTAGCCTGCCGGGAAAGAAGTGGAATATACCTCAAATACTGAAGATCTTCAAGGAGATTAGTGGGGTCCGCATGTGATTGGTTTCAGTCTCCAAAAGGGATTTAGTATTAGGGTTTAGTACAAAGTGGATCAGAACCTGACCTTAAAACATTTTTAGGGTTCAAGATGCAAATAACAGCAATTAGTTTGAGTTCAAGACAGTATTTAACCATTGTTGTGCATGTGTTTTCACTCAGCTAGAATCCCATTTTTGAAAGACGATTAAAACTTTCAAATCAGACCCTCCAAAGTCAACCGCATCTGTTTTATTAGAGCCTTTTATTTTATTTGAAATATTTGCAAAGCAGTCATTCTCACGTTATATGATTTTTGCTTCTTATGGCATGTAGATTGTTTTTGCCTTATATTCGCTTTCAGTATCGACATTGGTCTGTTGGGTTGTAAGCTTCCTAAGAGAAGGATCAGTGTGCCTCTCCAGTGGGCAACCCCTGATGATTAGGCATTGTTGATAAGAGCATCAATGACTGATGAGCTGGATGATGGTGATGGTGGGTTGTGTGGGATGGCTTACCATCACTTGGCTGTGGCTGGGACATAAGTGTTCCCTAAGCTGCTTTTCGCCTTTTATACGTGTTATCCTGTTGAGACCATAGAAGTGGTAGCTAGTATTCTTTAGTCTTCCTTCCAAATATCAACTAAGTCACATAGTAGGCGAACTATTTTGGGAGGAAAGAGAGGAGAGGAGCACCTTATAAGTTGTAGCAATTCCAAGTAGTCATTTCACACTTCATTGTGCATTGTGTAGGATTTCTACACTGTTTAGCATCTAATGAAATCAGTTTCACTTGATAAATATCTTTTTGGTTTATGTGTCTTCATGGCAAGATGCTGGTCTAAGGTGGACATTTGTGGGGTGTAGAATCATCTGTCACTTGCAGATGGAAACCTAAAGCTTTGCACTGTACTCTAGACTGTTTTCTAGAGTAAATCTGACCCCAGAGCTAAGAATACTTATTTCCTCTAATAGAGAACTACTTTCTTTGGGTTTGTAAAAGTTCACAAGTTGGGAGTTTGAATAGTGCGTACGTAAGGTGTGGGCATACATGTTCTTGCATCGCCTGCTGGATGGATGGGATACCGTAGAACTGGTACATTGTCACCTGACAGGCAAAATTATTCCTGACCTTTGAGTTAAGTGAATTCCACTTGGGAGATTGTAGTGGAATAAACTGAGAATTCTAAATAGACCTTCAAAGAGCAAGACGTATGCAGTGTTTATTTAAGAGAATAGTACTTTGGTGTTACCAGTGTGCATAAATTAATTTTTAAATTTTTATTTTGGTTAAGTTGCATTAGTATTCAGTCCGTGTGAAGTTCTAACTAATCTTCAAATCCTCTTGGGTTCCAGGTGTTAAAAACGGACCAGCAAGGCCTGATGTGTTAGATGGCTCATTGGAGGGCTGTCAGGATCTCGCCAGACCTCATGAGAAATCAAAGAAAAGAGGGAGAGGCCAAAAGGTTGGTGTGTGAAAATATTATTTTAAACTTTCCAATGCTACTACATCATAGTGTTCTACTCTGGGTTAATGTCACATAAACTAGTCTGTCCAGCTTGTGCTTTATTTAAACCATTAATTATACAGATGGATGTTGGAAAACTCTGGCAGTAAAAATGAGAGCGTTGGTTACATTCAGGAAAGAGAGCTAATGTTGTCGAAGAAGCTTTGCCACCACTTTGCCAATGCATTTCTTGCTTGTGAAAATGCCAACAGCTTCTCTCAGGCTGAGGGTGTGGGGTGTGCCAACAATTGATGTTTTATGATGTGAATCAACATTCACGAGGCAGGAGGGGAAGAATCCAAAACAGAATTCATTTGTGAGCTAATCAGGGTTTGATTGGAAGCCATCGGAGTGAAAGGTTCTCGTTCTTTTGTGCTTCAGCTGTAGAACCCAGCTTCTGCTCTGTGTACAGCTTTCTCATCACGCTGTTTGCTGGGATGAATGATGTAAGGAGGGTTTAAAATGTCTCGATTCTTCAGCATCTGCTCTTTTGGCTTAAATTTAAAACTAGTCAGTCATTATCTTATGCCTCATGTTTAGTGAAACCTGATTTCCACACGATAGGAAAACTGTCCTGATAAACAAGTAACGAATTGAAAAGAAGCAGCGATAGCCCATAGCGTGCACAGAGGCATCCCAATATTGAGGCCAAACACGAGGGACGAATTCGACCCAAGGAATAGAAACAGTGATGTTTTCCTTATATTGGTAATGGTTAAAGAAGTTTCAAACTACACAGGTTCCATGAAAGTCTGGTATAAGTGGTAGAAACTTTGTTTTCTTTACTGATGCTTTCTGGTTTGTCTCAGAAAAAAAAAAAAAAAAAAAAAAAAAAAAAAAAAAATGGACTCCCCAAACAGAAAGGAACCACACGACAGGTAGAGAGAACAATAGACTTGTAGGGAGAGAAGTTGTCGAGGTCGTCTCGCATGCATGTGAGTAGTGGATGTGACACCACACCACACATCTGGCTCCCTGAGCTCTGGCTGTAGCCACTGTCCCTGCACCTGTTACAACTTTTTGTACCTGCCCCAACGCGTTGCCTCCCGTGACTGTGCCTTCGTAGAGAGCTGGTGGCCCTGTGGCTGCATTTATGTTTGTTTCCCTGCGTCCTTGTCTCCTTCCTAATTGTGGCAGGGCCATTAACCTTTTCCTTTTGGGGAAAAGCATCTTTTGACGTTTATTCAACTGATATTTATTGACGCATGCACTAGTATTTATGCCCTGTTCCTTCGGAAGTGTTCCATGGCAATCTCTGTACGCCCCTACGTTAGACCACCACACTTTATGATACTGGTTACCGACATTTTACTCTTCCATGGATATCTTGTTAGAGAAAGATAACCCATCTTTACTTGGTACCTACTCATCTCTCTCTCTCTTTTTTTTTTTTTTTTTTAATGTTTTTTATTTATTTTTGAGACAGGGAGAGACAGAGCATGAGCAGGGGAGGGGCAGAGAGAGACGGAGACACAGAATCCGAAGCAGACTCCAGGCTCTGAGCCGTCAGCACAGAGCCTGACCCAGGGCTTGAACTCGCAAACTGCGAGATCATGACCTGAGTCGAAGTTGGACGCTCAACCGACTGAGCCACCCAGGCGCCCCCCTACTCATCTCTTACTCGGTATTAGGCCTGCATTTAAAAAAAAAAAAAAAAAAAACCATAAAAGTGCCCAGTAAATGTTGGTTACCTATTACCATAATAATACTTCACCCTGTCTGATCCCAGGTTTCACTTCCTTATTTGCCCACTATGGAAGTTAATATTTCAGACATCTGACCTTGCCTGGCTCCTACCTGCTGATCACCTTACCTCGCGAATGGGGGCTGTTGGAGAACGTGGGGTTGAGACATGCATGCTGGGTGGGAGCCTTGTCCCTTTGGTTCTCACAAAGCCTCTCGCTTTAAACCGCACCTGTGTGACTTCCCTCCCAGCGTTATTGTGTGTGAGGGATAAGTGCCACACAAGTGGCGAATGTCAGGTGGCGTCACTGTCATGGGTGTTAATAAAACAAGTAAGTGGTCACAAGGGGAAACAAAATACAGAATGATATATGCATTTCTTCAACTGACAGGCTCAGGAACAAAAATAGTTTAGTACGTTTACTTACGCTACTCGTTCATGCTTGTTCCGACTTTTGTTTTGAAAATCTTTATTTTGGGGGCACCTGGGTGGCTCAGTCAGTTAAGCATCTGATTTCAACTCAGGTCATGATCTCACAGTCTGTGAGTTCGAGCCCCGCGTCAGGCTCTGTGCTGACAGCTCAGAGCCTGGAGCCTGCTTCGGATTCTGTGTCTCCCTCTCTCTCTGACCCTCCCTCATTCATGCTCTGTCTCTCTCTGTCTCAAAAATAAATGTTAAAAAAGAAAATCTTTATTTTTTATATAATTTTTTAAAAATTTATATTTTGAAAAAAAAATTATATTTTGGTCTTTTTTTATTGAAGAAAAGTTGACACACAATGTTTATTTCCCTGAAGCATTAGTTCCAGGTGTACCTCATGGTGATTTGAGACGTCTACACCTTATGCTGTGCTCACCTAGCTACCGCCGGTCACCACACAAGATTACTGGCTACCGTTGCTTCTATTCCTTGAACTACACCTTTCGACCCCGTGACCTACTCCTTTCATAATGGGAAGCCTGTATCTCCCACTCTCCTTCACCCATTTTGCCTGTCTCCCACCTTCTCCCCTTTAGCAGCCACCTGTTTGTTCTCTGTATTTATGGGTCCGTTTCTGCTTTTGTTTGTTTAGTTAATTTTGATTTTTAGATTCCACATATAATTGAAATCATATGGTATTTGTCTTTGTCTGACTTATTTCATTTAACATCATACTCTTTAGATTGAACCATGTTGTTGCAAATGGCAAGATGTCATTCTTTTTTATGCCTGAGTAATATACCATTTGTGTGTGTGTGTGTGTGTGTGTGTGTGTGTGTGTACACACAGACCATATCTTCTTTATACATTCATCTATCAATGACGTTTGGATTGCTTCCATAATTTGGCTATTGTAAATCATGCTACAATAAACCTAGGGATGCATAAATCTTTTCAAGTTAGTGTTTCTGGGTTTTTTCTTTGGGGGGGTAAATACTAGATCATATGGTATTTCTATTTTTAAAATTTTCGAGGAACCTCCATACTGTTTTCCATAGTGGTTGCACTAGTTTGCATCCACTGTGCAAGAGGATTCCTTTTTTTCTCACATGTTTGCCAACACTTGTTGTTTCTTCTCTTTTTGATTCTAGCCATCTGACAGGTGTGAGGTGATATCTCCTTGTGGTTTTGATTTGCATTTCCCTGATGATGAGAGATCTTGAGCATCTTTTCATGCATCTGTTGGCCATCTGTATGTCTTTGGAGAAATGTCTATTCGGGTCCTCTTCTGTTTTTAAATTAGATTATCATTATTGCTTTTTGATGTTTAGTTGTGTAAGTTCTTTATATTTTTGGATATTAATCCCTTATCAGATATATCATTTGGAAATATCTTCTCCCATTCAGTAGGTTGCCTTTTCACTTTGTTGATCAATGCCTTTGCTACATAAAAGCTTTTTATTTGGGTGCAGTCTCATTAGATTATTTTTGCTTTTGTTTCCCTTGCCTTAGGAGACATATCTAAAAAAATGTTGCCATGGCCAGTATCAGAGAAATTACTGCCTATGTTTTCTTCTAGGAGTTTTATCATTTCAGGTCTCACGTTTAGGTCTTTAATCCATTTTGAGTTTATTTTGGTGTATGTGTGTTAGAAGGTGGTCCAGTTTCATTTTTTTGCATGTAACTATCCAGTTTTCCCAGCACCATTTATTGAAAATACTGCTTTTACCTCACTGTATATTCTTTCCTCTTTTGTTATAGATTAATTGACCTTATAAGTGTCGGTGTATATCTAGGCCCCTTATCCTTTCCTTTGGATTTATGTGTCTATTTTTGTACTAGTACCATACTGTTTTTATTATTATAGTTTAGTAGTATACCTTGATATTTGGGATTGTGATAGCTCCAACTTTGTTCTTTCTCAAGATTGCTTTGTTTATTTGGGGTCTTTTTTGATTCTATACAAAATTTAGGATTATTTGTTCTACTTCTGTGAAAAATGCTATTGGTATTTTGATAGAAATTTCATTGTATCTATATTGCTTTGGGTACTGTGGACATTTTAACAATATTAATTCTATCCATGAGCATGGTATATTTTTCCATTTACTTATGTTTTCAATTTCTTTTTTTTTTAATTTTTTAATGTTTATTTTTGAGAAAAAAGAGAGCACAAGCAGGGGAGGGGCAGAGAGAGACAGAAAAACAGAATCTCTGAGCTGTCAGCACAGAGCCCAATGTGGAGCTTAACTCATGAGCTGTGAGATCATAACCTGAGCAGAAGTCAGATGCCCAACCGACTGAGCCACCCAGGTGCCCCGTCTTCAATTTCTTTCATCAGTGTTTTATAGATTTTGGAGTATAGGTCTTTCACCTCCTTGGCTAAGTTTATTCCTAGGTATTTTATTCTTTTTGGTGCAGTTATAAATGGGATTGTTTTCTTCATTTCTCTTTCTGATACTTTTTAATTAGTATATAGAAATGAAACTGAGTTTTGTGTATTAGTTTTGTATCCTGCGACTTTACTGAATTCATTTATTACATCTAAAATTTTTTGGTGGAGTCTTTAGGGTTGCCTGTGTATTGTATAATGTCATCTATAAATAGCAACAATTGTACTTTTTCCTTACTACTTAGGATGACTTTTATTTCTTTTTCTTGTCTGATTGCTGTGTCACGGACTTCCAGTACTATGTTGAATGAAAGTAATGAGAGAGGACTTCTTTGTCTTGTTTCTGATCTTAGATAAAAAGCTCTCAGTTTTTCACCATTGAGTATGATGTTAGCTGTGGATTTGTCCTATATGGCTTTTATTATGTTGAGGTATGTTTCCTCTAAACCCATTTTGTTGAGAGTTTTTATCATGAATGGATGTTCATTTTGTCAAATGCTTTTACTACATCTATTGAGATGATCGTATGGTTTTTATTCTTTTTGTTGTTTTTAATGTGGTTTATCATCATGTTGATTGGTTTGCAAATACAAAACCATCCTTACATCCCCAGAATAAATCCCACTCGATCATGGGGAATAATCCTTTTAATGTATTATTGAATTTGGTTTGCTAATATTTTGTTGAGAATTTTTGCATCTGTGTTCATCAGGGATACTGCCCCATAGTTTCCTTTTTCTGTAGTATCTTTGCATTTGGTATGAGAGTAATTCAGGCGTCATAGAATGTATTTGGAAGCTTTCATTCCTCTTTTATTTTTTAGAGAAGTTTGAGGAGAATAGGTATTAACTGTTCTTTAAAGCTTTGGTAGAATTTACCTGTGAATCTATCCGGTGCTCGACTTTAGTTTATTGGGAGTTTTTTGATTATTAGTTTAATTTCATTACTAGTAATTGATCTGTTTAGATTTTCTTCTTCTAGATTCAGTTTTGGAAGGTTATATGTTCCTAGAAATTTACCCATGTCTTCTATATTGTCCAGTTTATTGGTATTATTTCTCGTAGTAGTCTCCTATAATCCTTTCTGTTTCTGTGGTGTGGTCGTTACTTCTCTTGCATTTGTGACTTTTTTTATTTGGGTCCTCTCTCTTTTTTACTTGGTGAGTCTTGCTAAAGTTTTATCAATTTTGTTAAGTTTTTCAAAGAACCAGCTTTTGTTTTCATTAATCGTTTCTATTTTTTAGTTTTCTATTTTATTTATTTCTGCTCAGATCTTTATTATTTCCTTCCTCGCACTAACTTTTAGCTATGTTTGATTATTTTCTAGTTCCTTTAGGTATAAGTTTTGATTCTTTATTTGACATTTTTCTTATTTCTTAAGATGGGCCTGTATCACTATATATTTCTCTTTTAGAACTCCTTTTGCTTCATTCCAAAGATTTTGGACCATTGTGTTTTCATTTTCATTTGTCTCCATTTATTTTTTTATTTCCTCTTCAATTTTTTGTTTGACCCATTGGTTGTTTAATAGCATATATGTGTTTTTTTCCCAGTTTTTTTTCTTGTAATTGATTTTTAGTTTTATACTATTGTAGTCAGAAAAGATGCATGGTGTGATTTTGGTCGTCTTAAATTTATTGAGACTTTTTTGTGACCTAACATGTGATCTTTCTTGGAGAATGGGCCATGTGGACTTAGAAAGAATGTGTATTCTATTGTTTCTGGATAGAATGCTCTGTATATATCTTTTAAGATCATCTGGTCTAATGTGTTTTCTTATTGATTTTCTGCCTAGATGATCTATCCATTGATGTAAGTGGGGTGTTAAAGTCCCTATTATTATATTACTGTCTATTTCTCTCTTTAAGTCTGTTAATACTTGTTTTATGTATTTATGTGCTCCTATAATGGGTGTGTAGATATTTACACTTGATATTTTCTTGTTGGGTTGTTCCCTTTATCATTACGTAATGCCCTTCTTTGTCTCTTGTTACAGTCTTTGTTTTAAAGTCTATTTTGTCTGATACAAGTATTGGTACCCTGGCTTTTTTTTTTTGGTCCATTTCCATTTGCATGGGATGTCTTTTTCCATCCTTTCAGTTTCTGTCTGTATATGTCTTTAGGTCTGAAGTGAATCTCTTGTAAGGAGACTATAGGTGGGTCTTATTTTTTTAATCCATTCTGTCACTCTATGTTTTTTGATTGGAGCATTTAGACCATTTACACTTAATTATTGATACTTACATACTAATTGCCATTTTGTTCATTGTTTTCTAGTTGTTTTTATAGATTTTCTCTATTCCCTTCTTCTCTTTCTCTCTTTCCTTGTGATTGATGACTTTCTTTAGTGTTATGCTTTACTGTCTTAATTTTTTGTTTTTCTATTATAGGTTTTGGTTTATGGTTACCATGAAGTTCATATATAACATTCTAAGTATATAGCAGTCTGTATTAAGTTAATGATCACTTAGGTTTGACCACTTTCTAAAAGAACTTTATTTTTGTTACTCTTCTCCATGTTTCATGTATATGTTACCATATTTTATATCTTTTTATTTGTGAGTCTCCTGAACTAATTTTCTAGATCATTGATTTTACTACTTAGGTCTTTTAACCTTCATACTAGCTTTATAAGTGATTACCTTTACTGTGTGTTTGCTTTTACTCATGAAATGTCTTCCTTTCCCGATTTTCTTCTAATTGTGGCCTTTCCTTTTCCATTTAAAGAAATCCTTTTAACACTTCCTGTAAGGCCAGTTTGGTGGTGGTGAGCTCCTTTAACTTTTAATTGTCTGGGAATCTCTGTATCTCTTCTTCAATTCTGAATGTTAACCTTGTTGGGTAGAGTATTCTTCATTGTAGTTTTTTCCTTTGAGTGCTTCAAATGTATCATGCCATTCCTTCTGGCCTGCAAATTTTCTGCTGAAAAATTAGTTGATAGCTTTATGGGGTTTCCCTTGTATGTTACTAGCTTCTTCTCTCTTGCTGGTTTTAAAATGATATCTTTATCTTTAATCTTTGGCATTTTTATTATTGTCATGGTGTGGACTTCCTTGGATTCATCTTCACAGGACCAACTCTGTGCTTCCTGAACTTTGATATCTGTTTTCTTCCCCAGGTTAGGGAAGTTTTCACTTATTTCTTCAAGTAATTTTCTTTTCCCTTTTCTCTCTCTCGTCTCCTTCTGGGATCCCTATCTTGCAAAAGTGTTTGATTGAAGTTGTCCAGGAGATTCTTGAACCTGTCCTCATCTTTTACTTATTTTCTTTTTGCTGTTGAAGTTGGAAGTTTTCCATTACCCTGTCTTCCTGATCACTGATGTGTTCTTCTGCATCCTCTAAAATCTACCATTGATTCTCTCTACTGTACTGTTTATTTTGGTTATGTATTCTTCAGCTCTGATTTACTCTATTTGATGTTTGCTGTCTCCTTGTTGAAGTTCCTGATATGTTCATCCACTCTTCTCTCTATTATGGTGAGCATTTTTATGACCATTACTTCCAACTCTTTATCAGGTAGATTGGTTATCTCTATTTCATTTAGTTCTTTTTCTGAGTTTTTTCTTGTTCTTTTGTTTAGAGCCTATTCCTCTGTCTCCCCATTTCACATGACTTTCTGTGTGTTTGTTTCTATGAATTAGGTGGGAGAGGTGCTTCTAAACTTGAAAGAATGATCTAGTGTTTGGTCGTCCCTGTGTAGGCTATATGTGCCTGGTGACTTTGCCTGGCTGGCTTGAGCTGTGGCTGGCATGGACTGGGGGTCTTGAGGCACTCTGTGCTTGGGGCTGGCCTAGTTGGATGGCCAGAGCTAAAGTGGGTGTGGTCCAGGACTGTCCCAGGTATGTCTGCACACAGAATACCCTTCTAGGACAGCTGAAGCTGAAGTGGGTGCATGCCGTGATGTACCAGGGTGCTCAGCACAGGCAGCACCCTAATAGGGTGGCCGGGGCTGCGGCAGGTGTGGGCTGGGGTGGCCCAGATTTTTCTGTGCCAAGAGTGCCCTAGCACATCATCTAGAGCTAGAGTAAGGGCCTGGAGTGTTATGGGTGCTTTGTGCCCATATCACTTTGGTGAGATGGCTGGAGCTATAGTGAGTGCTGACTAGGGATGTCTCAGTGTGTGCTGCCCTGGGGCCACCCAGGTGGGACGGCTTGGCCCTGGTGTGGGTTAGCGACCTGGGGGCCATTGAGGTGGTAGGCTGGCTAGGGTGCCAGACCCTGCTCCCATCTGTGCTGTCAAGGTGGAGAGGGGATAGAACTTTTCGAGTTTTCTGCCAAAATTATTAATCTTGTCTTTTATTTCTTTAAGCACTATAGACATATTTATTTTGAAGTCTCTACCAGATAACTCCATTTTCTGGCTACATTTAGTTTCTTTGTTTTCTGTTGTTTTTCTTTGTTTTCGGTCTTGTGTTCTTCTAATGTGCCTGGCTACTTTTGGTTGATCTTCTTATAAAGAATTGAGATTATTTGAAGTTGAACTTCTAACTATGAGGCCAACTACCTGCCAGGGGAAAATGGCCTTCAGATGCTGGTTCAACTCTGAAGGTGTCTCTTTCTATAATTCACTGTTGTACCAGGTCAGCTGTGTTTTCAAATAGCAGATGTTTGCCTGTTTGCTTGCATTTTGTCAGCTTTACTGATTATTCACAGTGGGCAGATTGTTCTGAACTGCTCACTCTACCATTCCTGAAAATGAGTGAATTTTAACAGCCATTAAACACAACAACAACAACAACAACAACAACAACAAACCTGTTGTAAGTAGAGACAGGATAAATCCTACTCTGAGAAAAGAGCAGTGAGAGACTAAATGAACAGAAAGGATTTTTAAGATGAACATTCAAGTCAGTGCTTGCAAAAGACACACGAAAACACCTCTTAAATAATGAAAACAAAAATAATTCAATAAAGAATTATAGAACCTCAGAACAATAAATTTCATTGGAAGTTTTTGGTTTAGTACCCATTTTTAGTGGGAGAAGTCACTTTTTAAATCAGTGGGAAACTATCTTTTGTAGATTTATTACTTTAAATATGTTTATAAATTTGTTAAACCTTTTTTTATTTTGAGAATCCAGTTAAGCAATCTCTCATTACCTCTCTAGTCTTACAATATGTAGGTTATTGACAAGGAGACGTATTTCTCCATCTGAAAAGATGGGAGAAATATAACATGCTAAGACCAATCTTAATCTGTTTTCTCTGTTGTTTGTTTAGCATAGTCAAACATAGATTCTGAAGAAGCTAAATGTAAGATGAATGCTAGTACTGTGGTAAACATATATGACATTCTTTTTTTCAAAGTTTTTTTGTTTATTCTGACTACTAGAATAAAGTGTCTCTACTTAGAATATGTTTGTTGTTGTTGTTGTTGTTTTTCAATGGCTGTTAAAATGTACCCATTATTTTCAGGAATGGTAGAATGAGCAGTTCAGAACAACCTCCCTATTGTGAATAATCCATAAAGCTGACAAGATACAAGCAAACAAACAAACATCAGCCATTTGACAGAATGACTACTTCTGTCATTTTTCTTTTTGTTGTTTAAAATATTGATTATTATCCTCAGCAAAATTTTTCTTCTTTTTTAAATGTTTATTTATTTTGAGAGAAGGAGAGAAAGAGTGTGAATGGGGGGGGGGGCGGCTAGAGAGCGATAGAGAGAGGATCCCAGGCAGGCTCCACGCTGTCAGCACAGAGCCCAATGCGGGGCTTGATCTCCCAAACTGCGAGATCCTGACTTGAGCCCAAATCAAGAGTTGGATGCATAAGTGACTGAGCCACGCAGGCGCCCCACAAAATGTTTCAAGGTAAGTCATCAACTGGATGGCTTTTCACAAGTGGCTGTGTTTTAAAACCTCATTTCAGAGCCACCTCTTCCCATGAGAGGGAAAGCTGGGGTCAAAGCACAGAAATGGTTATAGTGGCTTTCGTAAGCTTGGAGGCTAGAGGGAAATGAAGGCCCAATACCTCAGATTATACAAGCATACTCATGTTGACAGTGGTAGAAGGAGGAGATGAAGGAGAAGAAGGAGGAGGAGGAGGAGAGGGAGGAGAATAAGAGGAAGAAGAGGAAGAAGAAGAGGAGGAGAGGGAGGAGAATAAGAGGAAGAAGAGGACGAAGAAGAGGAGGAAGAGGAGGAGGAGGAAGGAGAAAAGACACTACACACCAGATTAAATGCTTTAATTTCTACACGTTTCTAAAATAGAATAGAGAACAGATGATGAATCATAGCTTGTGTATGTTCTAATAATCGCTTGTTCTCACATTTTTACCAGGGTATGGTCCCTTTAGGACACAGACTGTGTCCTATTCATCTCTTAATACTCAGTACCACATACAAAATAGGTGTTCAGTAAGGATTTGCCGAGTAAATAAGGGTTGCCTTCATTTTCCTTCTGCTTCTCATTTTAGAGCTAGTGTGAGTGAGCAGGGGGAGGGGCAGAGAGAGGGAGGGAGAGAGAGAATCTCCATGCCCAGCGTGGAGCCCGACACAGGGCTCGGTCCCACAACCGTGGGATCATGACCTGAGCCGAAATCACGAGATGGACGCTCAACCAACTGAGCCACCCAGGCACCCCAACCCCTTCTTTTTGAGTAAACATGTTAGACCGTTTCTGGTGCCTTTAGCTATCACACAGTATCATAAGCATCATGATGTGCCTCATCTGGTTTTGAATAGTCTTCCTAAACTTGTAGGGTGGTTTTGTATCAGTGAAAGCAGGAAGGTCTTGCACTGTAGCACATTTTTGCTAAAAGTGTTGATTCCTGAGCTAGACTACCTGCGTTCAAATCCCGGCTCTGTTCCGTGTTGGTTCTATCGTGTCGAATTAGTTACTTCATATTTCTGTGCCTCTGCCTCCTCCTACGTAAAACAGGTATAAGAGTAATGTCAATCTCAAAATTTTTATGCTAATTAAATGTGTTGAAATACGCAGATGATGTCTGATACGTAGAGGCACTCATTAAATGTTAGCTAGTTTTTCCAGCACAAATGTGGGTGACAATTATGCCCACATATTGACTGTCCCTAGTTTTGAAGCTGTAACTCAAAGTAGCCTGGGTCTCTGTCCCTCTCCTAGCTCACTTTCCTACCCCCGCCCCCCTGAGACTGCCCTGTGTCTTTAATTAAAATGGCCCTCTAACTTCCAGGATGTTCCAAACAAGGTCTCTTACTGGATATATTGACTACAGTCATGCCTGGGCTGAAACAGGATCTCTGGGCACAGGGGGAAGGAGATTTGGGCTATTTATTTATTTAATGTTTATTTATTTTTGAGAGAGAGAGAGACAGAGTGTGAACAGGGGAGGAATGGAGTGAGGGAGACACAGAATCCAAAGCAAGCTCCAGGCTTTGAGCTGTCAGCACAGAGTCCGACGCGAGGCTCAAACCCACGAGCTGTGGGATCATGACCTGAGCCGAAGTCGGAAGTTTAATTGACTGAGCCACCCAGGTGCCCCTTGGCATATTTTTTAAAAGCTCCTACATGGTTCTGAAATGATGGCCACCTGCCTAGGTGAGAACCTCTGTTAGATGGGGCTACATGTCTTTGGGCCTTTAGTGTGAAATCATCCCCTGTCACCCTCATCCAGGGGGCTAGAAGCATGGGTTTTACAGTCAGTGATTTGCATTTTGGTGATTTGTTTCCTCTGAGTTACCAACAAATACTTTGCTTGCTTTTCTTTTCTTTCTTTTCTTCTTCTTTCTTTTTTCTTTCTTTTTTCTTTTTTCTTTCTTCTCTTTCTTCTTTCCTTCCTTCCCCCTCCTTTCTTTCTTTCTTATTTCTTTCTTTCTTTCTTCCTATCTTTTTTCTTTCTTTCTGTCTTTCTGTATGTCTTTTTTCTTTCTGTCTCCTTTCTTTCCTTCTTCTTTCCTTCCTTCCTTTTTCTTTCTTTCTTTCTTTCTTTCTTTCTTTCTTCTTTCCTTCCTTCCTTCCCCCCTCCTTTCTTTCTCTTTCTTTTTCTTTCCTTCTTTCTTTCTTTCTCTTTTTCTTTTTCTTTCTTTTCTTTCTTCTTTCTTTTTTCTGTTTCCTTCTGTCTTTTTTCTTTTTTCTTTCTTCCTTTTTTCTTCCTTCCTTCCTTCCTTCCTTCCTTCCTTCCTTCCTTCCTTCCTTCTTTCCTATTGTCCTTAGAACCATCTGAACATAACTGAGATGTACCAGTGAACCTATGTAAGCTGCATGCAACGTGCTCAGTGTTACTACCAAGAGCTGCTCTTCTTGGATGCTATGACCTCTTTTTAGATGGATTCTCCTATTTTGCTGTCACATGCAGGTGCTAGATAGAGTGTTTCCGAGAGCTCTGACGATGCCTTTGTTGTGGAGGTGGTAGATTTGGAATTGTAGCTCATTGTCTGACTTCTCTAAAGAAGGCAGCTTACGGTGGAGAGAAGGTAGAAGGATATCGGTGCAGGATGGGATGAAGAGAGGACTTAAAGTGCAGTTTAGACAGGCTGTCCAGGGACAGGGAATGAGAGAGCTGGAGAGACATCGAAGCCCTCTTGAATAAAGAAAATGAGCTGTTTGAGCCACTTTTTGTTGAAAATGGATCACTTTTTCTAATAGTGTGTCTCCTCCAAGAGGCCCCCTGCATGAGTGCTTCACTGCTCTACTGGAGACTCTGACATTTTATGAATGCACTTTTACAATTTGCAGTGAATTCCAGGGCTTTGGCTGTTTGCCACCAGATAGTGCACTTGGCTGGAAGCGTATAATCTCGTGGGTTGTTTTGTTTTTAAGTTTAACTTTCAAGTTGAAATAGCAGTGACTCATCCAAATGACAGGTGATATTTATTTTGTTTCTTGAAAATTCAGCACGCGTATGTTGTTATTACTCGCTTAGGGGAATTGCCACACTTCCTCGAGGATGACACCCTTTATGAATGTCCCCATAAATAATTACCCATTGTTCAGATCTGCTGTATGCGGTAAGATAGGGCCTCATGTCCTGTGTAGGGCTTTGGAGGGCAGACCCTTTGATAGGTGAGTTTACAGAGATTGCAGGTGCCCCCGATTTCTAACGCAGGTGTATAAATGATCTGTAATGGCTTGGATATCTCACTCTTGGCACAGTGTACCCAGAGGTGGCAGTGGTAGGAATGCACCCGTTATGACAGGTGTCGCCGCCCCCCCCCCCCCCCCCCCCCCCCGCAGCAGGTGTTAACTTTGCAAAGCCGACAACCAGCTGCCTCGCGATGGTGGTGTGGCAATGCTTTCAGCTCCATGAGCATGTTATTATTTTTTTTCCTTGTTATAGGAGAAACAATATTTATATAAAAACATTTAAAGAGAAGCTTCAAAGAGTGCCACCTTTTGTTTAATGTGTTTTCTGCGTTCAATCCAGAATGACTGATTCTGCATGCATTATAAAAATGTGTGCTTTGTTTTGCACTGGAGGTCGTGACAGTGAGGGACAGTCAGGATGGCTCCAAATCATATCCTCCTGCGCCATCTGTGGTCACCAGGGACTGTGTAACGGTAGAGGCCAGCATAGTACTCTCCCCACCGGGAGAGGTCTGGGAGACACTTGATGGGGACACTTGAAGAATTGTGCTTATGGTCTGCCTGTAAGCATCTTATATGCCGGGCAAACAAGAGATGCACGTTCCAGATGCAAACGGTTAGAAACAGTTTCTAAGGGAGGCTTGGTAACAACACCAAATGATAGTAAACCGGGGTAGCTTCAACCTAAGTTGAGCAATAATCAGATTAACCTCTTTCAGATATGCAGAAATGCCAGCAAAGTAATTTGCTGAAGTAGCAAATCTGAATCTTTATGTTTAAAAAACAACAACAAAAAAAGCAACCAAATGGATTCTTGTGAGTACCGGAAGCTGCCGATGAGTGAAACACGCACAGTCCCGTGTCCCTAGAGAAAATGCTTTCTCTGTGCCACGCAGCCAGGCTGGTGCATACGTGTTCGTGCCTTCCTGCCACCTCTCTGCCTCCACCTCCCCCCCCCCCCCCCCCACATCCACTCTACCCTCAGACCATTAGTCCAGGCTAATTACGCTCATTCTGGTCCTCTTACCAGTAATTAGTTTGGGAATATGACTCACTTCTGCCCAATGAGATGCGAAGGGAAGTCTTACTGGGAGGTTTCTGGAAAAAAAAAAAAAAGTGTTTTCTCACTCGAGATAGCCCTGGGAAGAAATGCTTCCCTGCTCCTCAGACCTTTGTTATGGCTGGATGTATCTCCTGGAACTGCTGCGGCCTCGGGATGAAGCCAAAGACGGAACCAAAGAGAGGAAGCAGGGGGAGGCCTGCAGATCTTACGGCTTGTTTCCACTGACATCAGAGAGATGTGTGAACAGGGGACAAGCTGTCTCATTTGTTATGCTCCTAGGATCGGCTAGATCATTCGCACAGAGAAATGCATAGCTGCACATGTTTGTCCAAAAAGGCTAGGTTTCACTGTAAATGTGGGTGGTTTCCCCAAGCAGGTTTTTCTTGTCTTCTCTGGAGGAACGATCATCCTCTCTACCTCGTAAGATATTTATTACTGCTCCTTTTGTCAAGTCTGTTCAAGTCTTTTGTACTCATTTTTAAAGTTAGTCCTTTCCAAATATTATTAGGGATATAAATTAATGGATATTATTATCCCAGGATACTTTAGTCGCTAAAAAAAAAAAAAAGAAAAAGAAGAAGAAATAAAAACAGCATTATTGAGAAGGAAAGGGGTTAAATTAGAAGTGTGACAGATAAAACCACAACTCATAATCAATGAGGCATTCTTATGGACTTTGTTAAAAAAATAAAATATGAGGCATTTCACATAGATTTTGGCATGTGCTTTTGTGGCTTTTGGACATGAGTTAAGATTTAGTTAATGTATCAGTGATGAGTCTATGTAGGGAAATAATATAATATACAATGGCTGTCAAACCACAGCAGTTTGGTCTGGAGCTGCGCTTCGATTCTGGTCTTCATTAAGAGTGATTTTCCAATTTTTGAAAACTTTTCTTTTTTTTTGGAGTTAAGTGGTTTTATTTTTCTGGATAAACGTCTTCCTCTTTTTATTTTTTAAGTAAATCCACTGACCATGATCTATTTATGCTCATTTGAAAAAAGGCACTGACATCTTTCCCAGCATCGATCAGGTTGTGGCTTTTTTTTTCTTTTGTTTTTGTTTTTTGTTTTTGTTTTGTTTTTTTACTGTGTCATTCCAGTTTTTTTGAGTGAGGATTTAACACATTGCAGCAAAATTCCTAGGACACTAGGAATCAGAGACAGCTGAGGAGGGCGGCAGTCTACCATGCGACCCCTGTGGGTCAAGGACAGAGGCGTGTGCCTTTGATTCGAAATAACAGCACCAGCGTGGAAATCCCATGGATTTCCCTGTTCCCCCAAATCTACCCCATTTGTTTCCTAAGGGCGAGGTTTAGTGAGCTTTGGGTTATATTCGGAGAAGTTGGTGGAAGGAGCTTCTGTCCCTCCCTGGAACTTAAGTATGTTGAGCAAGCTTCTCTCAAAGGTCACACCAAAGAATTCAGGCCCCGAAGCCCATCTTTGTGTCCCCAGCGACTATCTCGGTTCTGCAGGTGGCAGACTGTGACTAGGACCAGCCCTGCCCTCCCTCATGCCCTATAGGTCCCCTCCCCCCACCACATACTGTGTGGACTCATAGATGCGTATGTTACTTGCCAGTTTGTAATATGTTGCTGTCACCTGTTTTGGGAGGAGGATGCAGAGATTGTCCCAGATTTAGCCCGTGCAAGCACTCCTTCAAGCTGCCCTTCTGACACGCTCTGTTCTTCTTTGAACAATTCGTCTTCTGTAGAAGGCGAAGATGTTCTCCGCTCATAATTATTTTGTTGGCCCCAGCCCCGTTTCTCCTCGGAACGCCATTCCGTGGAGTGGAGAACCGACTGTGTAAACACAAGGTCTGGCATTCAGCATCTCTTCTGCTCGCGCCACTGTAACGGAACACCATAGACTGGGCGGCTTGTACACAGCAGACATTTATTTCTCACGGTTCTGGGGGCTGGAAGCCCAAGATCAAGGTCCAGCAGACTCCGTGTCTGCTGAGGGCCCACTTCCTGGTTCGTAGACAGCTGTCTTCTGTGTCCTCACATGGCCCAAGGGGCAAGGGAGCTCTCTGGGGACTCTTGTATGGGCACCGATCCCACTCATGAGGGTTCCAGCCTCATGACCTAGTCACCTCCCACCTCCAGATGCCATCACATTGGTGGATGGGGGACACAAACATACAGAGTTTGGGGACACAAGCATTGAATCGGAAACAGTGTCCTCATCGCTGTTAGAGCCTCCCTGCCTCCAGTTCTCCACATTCAGAGCCAGGCAATGT
>NW_026059946.1:0-29728 GCF_023721935.1 Panthera uncia | reverse complement strand
GGTGTTGGCTGTCCCAACAGGCACGGGGCGGGGGGGGGGGGGGGGGCGTGGCCCCCCTCCCCCCCCTTGGGGGGGGGGGGGGGGGGGCCCGGGCCCGCCCCCCGGCCCCGGCCCCCCCCGGGGGCGGCCCCCCCCCCCCCCCCCCCCCCCCCCCCCCAGGCAGCTGGGTCCTCACATGGGGCACACATCCAGGCCTAGGGAGCCCCTCCTCTGGGCGGGTCCCCCAGCTGCCCTCCCACCTCTGAGCCTCCCCTGACCCCCTGGCCTCTGGCACCTGGTCACGGCCCCGGGTTTGGTTACGGCACAGAGGTGGCCTCCCAGGTGCAAACCCTGGCCACAGGCAGAGGTCACCGTCCATGGTGGGCAGGTCAGCCCCTGCACCAGGGTCCCCCGAACCTGGTAGGTACCCGGCAGCACAGCCCCCACCCCCGCCCCCAGCGCACCTTGCCTGAGCTGCAGACCCCCACCCTTACTCTGGGAGGGGCTCAAACAAGCAGGATGACCGCAGACCAGAAGCAGGAGCCCCAGCTTCCTGGATGCTGTCCCGAGCCAGCAGCATTCAGAGAAGGTGTCGTTTACAATTTCTAGACAGAAGTTCTCGCTTCTGTCGAAGGTGCCAAGAGGGGCGGGGAGGGGGTGGTGCAGAGCCCCACGTGTTCCCCCTGTGCTGACTGGTCCCCCCCCCCCCCCGCCCCGATGGTGGTGGCCATTTCAGCTGGGGGGCTGTCCTGCCCCACTCGGCCGGGGTGAGGCCCAGAGGGATCCCCCCCATAATCACAGTCTCCCGCCAGCTTGGCTTAGTGCATGGTGTGCGCAGTCCCCAGGGAGTCGTGGAGACCCTGGGGCAGGCTGACCTGCTGGTGGGGGAAGGGGCGAGCCAGTGCACTTGGGGTTAGGCCTCTTGGGCAGGGGTCTCAGAGCCCGTGGGGTCTGCTGAGTCACGGGGTCCCGGTGAGGCTCGGGGAGGCACTGTGTGCGGGTAGTCCCGGCTCCCCCTGGCTCTGCCTCTGACCGACAGGGCAGGTGGCTCATTTCCCAGCCTCAGTTTACTTGTCTGGGAAATGGGGTGGAATCTGGCCATCTGGGCTCAGGAAGCTTGTGCGGGGTGTACAGGGCTTGTGGTAGCCCTGGGTGGATGCCGTATACCCTGGGGTCTGCGACCCAGCCTGTCCTGGGCATTTAGGGTGATTTTAGAGGGACGTCATGCCCAGGAGTGTGCTGGGGGCTGAGGCCGTGTGGGCCCGGCCAGATGGTGAGGAGGCTGGCCTTTCCCAGAGCCTGGGAAAGCCTTGGGTCCCCAAGCGGTCTCATTGAAGCCCAGGTTTTGGGGTCTAGGTGCTGGTCAGTGTTAGTGGGGCTAACCGCCTCCAGCCCGCACCCTGGAACACATTCTCCCGTCCTGTTCTGAGACCACCCAGGGCCCTAGCCCCAGCGTCTGAGGGGTGGGGGCCGGAGCCCGGGGCCCCCTAGCCAGCCCTGGCCCACCTTGCTCCCCTGTCACCATGCGAGGCCGAGCGCCCTCTCCTGACTCTTCACTCTGCCTTCTCCTCCTCCTTCCGGTCGTTTTGTTTTTGTAATAAGAGCAATGATGACATTCAGTAAAAGCTCCAGTGGTTGAGAGGGGCGGCCAGGGTCAGGATCGGGCTCCCTGCTGCACTCTGGTGCTGGCCTCCACGTGGGGGCCCGAGGGGTGCTTTGGCGCTCACACTTAGAAGGGACAGCTGGGGACACCAGAGGGGCCCGTGGGGAGATGGTTTTAGGACCAGGGGAGCGTGGGGTCCGGCAGGGTCTGCAGGGATGGTCTCCCTGACCATCCAGGTCCAGAGAGGCTGTGGGGGCAGAGGGGGGTGCCTCCTGGAGGGGTGGTGTTCGGGGGAGCCCTGGGGGCCCCCTGCCCAGACTGCCTCACCAGGGGCATTGGGACAGAGTATCCCCAGCGCCGCAGGTGGGGGACCTTGGGGTCCCTATCACTGATGCCGTGGGTTGGGGGTGTGTTGAGGGGGGAACGGCTGGGTGCTGGGAGGACACCGGGAGGGGTGGCTGGTCCTGGGAGGTCAGCAGGGTGGGCAAGGGTGTGCAGGGCCCCTCGGGTGTCGCTCTGGGTGGTGTGGGGCACACAGACGTCGGCCTCACCGCCCTCTCCCCTGTCCCGGCGGTGCCAGCTGGGGGGCTGCGGCATCCTCGGGGTTGGCATCTGGCTGGCTGCCACGCAGGGGAACTTTGCTACCCTGTCCTCCTCCTTCCCGTCCCTGTCGGCTGCCAACCTGCTCATCGTGACCGGCACCTTCGTCATGGCCATCGGCTTCGTGGGCTGCATCGGGGCCATCAAGGAGAACAAGTGCCTGCTGCTCACCGTGAGTGCCCCTGACACCGTGGCCCGTGGCAGCCCCTTGACAAGACAGACGCACGCGGGTGCAGCCTGTACCGGGCCTGTTTCCTCTGAGAACACCCTTCCTGGGACTCCCTGCCCCCGCACCCTCAGCTGAGAGGCTCGCAGTCCCCACCTCTGCCTCGGAGGCCCATTTACAGGCAGGCTGCGTCTCCCCTCCGTCGTCGTCGGGAACATTAATCACAGATAACGGAGGCGGAGAAGGATCCCCGGGCCGGGCTCCTCACCTATTAATATGTCTGGCCGAGGCCTCGGGCAGCTCCAAGTCCTAAATCACGCGCTCATCGATCTTGTCTGAGGAGCCCTCGCCCAGGGTGGGGCCTCAGAGGGCGCAGCTCCCCCAGGTGTTCAGTGTGTCCAGATGCTCCCATCAAGGCTTGGGGCCCCTCTGGTCCCTTGGAGCAGCAGGTGGGGGTGTGGCTGGGTCCCCAGCTGCCCTGGGGCAGGAAGCCGTGGTGTGTGTGGGGCCCTGACCTCAGCCTTCCCCACAGGGTGACTTGGGAGTTCAGGGCCCGGGGCCTTCTGGGGGCAGGGTGGGCCCGGAGTCCCCTGCCCCGGAGTCCTGAGCCCACACCGAGGGGAGGCCAGATCGGGGACCCCAGGAGAGGACAGGGCCTGCTCCGCATGGTCCCACCTCCTGGCCCCGTCCCTGTCTGCAGGAAAGGCAGGGCGGACAAAGGATGCCTCTGCTGCTCGGCTGGCCTGGGGCCTCTGTGGCCAAGGTCAGGGCTGTGCCTCAGGGGGTGCTTGAGTGGGGGACTGCCACCCAGTGGGCAAGCTTTGTGCAGTCAGGTGGGGCCGCTTCTTGAGAAGCGTGACCCTGGGCTCAGGGCCATTGCATTCGGACACCCCCTCCCCAGGGCCCCCCTAGGCATCGCCCCACCCACCCGCCCACCACAGGGACACAGGCACGTGGCACAGGTGCCTGCTTGCAGGTGTGAGGTTGTGCTCCCGAGCAAGACCAAAGCCCCCCCCCCCCCCCCCCGCCCTCCCCAGCCGGAGGGGAGGGTTCCGAGGCGGGTGTGGCAGCATCAGGGGATGTGCTGGTCTCCGGGGGCTGACACCCGGCTGGGGCTCCCCCCAGCACTGGGGTATCTGAGGCTCGCAGCCCCACCCTCGGAAGGCTCCAGGGGCCGGGGCGCAGCCAGGGGCCGAGGGGGCCAAGTCGCTGGGGCCTGTCTCCCCCGCAGTTCTTTGTGCTGCTGCTGCTGGTGTTCCTGCTGGAGGCCACCATCACCATCCTCTTCTTCGCCTACACTGACAAGGTCGGCCACCTCCTCCCTCCCTCTGTCCTCACCACCCAGCAAGGGCCATGGCACCGTGGGTGACGGGTACAGGCGGGGCTGACGATGGCAGTCACAAGCCCTGTGCCCGGCGTGGACGCTCTGTATGGACAGGCAGCGGTCCCAGGCATCCCACCCACTGGGGACTCAGCTTTAAGCACAGCTGCCAGAGGCCAGGCCTGGAGGGGACTCCAGGACTCCCTGGAGGCTCCGGGAGTGGGTGGCAGGGGAGCTGTGCTGAGCTCCTACTGTCCTCAGCGCCATGCTTGTTGGGTGGGAAAATCTCCTGCCTCCATTTACTCGCGTAATCATTTATTTACGTTACTGAGGGCTCTTTTGCGTGTTTCACACTCCAGGTTATACTCTAGGCCTTACTTTGCTCACATGTGGGCTTCTCTGCCTGTCGGGAGCTCGCCTCTGGCTCCTGTGTCCCTCTGGTGGCCTCCCCTCAGTGCACTTGCTGGTGGGCACTTCCTTCCTTCCTGGCGTCTCCTGCCCCGGGCCCGGGCCCAGCCGTTTCTCCGGGAGCCCCGGCTCCTCCCCTGGAGGATGGTCCTGGGAGCCACGTTCTGGGGCTGGCGTGCTCCTTGTCACTCTGGGCCTCTCGGCCGACAGTCGGAGCCACGTGTACAAACAACCCGTGTGTACAGACAGCTCTCGGGTTTCTGCACCTGTCTGTCGGTATCCGGACCTTGAGCGGACACCGGTTCATGCTGGCATGTCTCACTCTGGTCCAGACCACAGAGTTCACCCCAGGGGGCAGGGGCAAAGTCCCCGGCACAGGGACGGGGGCTTCTGGCAGGAGAGGACTCCAAGGAGGGGAGGGGGCACAGGGCACCTGCAGGGTCTGGATGAGGGAGGCGGGGCTGGCCGTGGGGGTGGCCCTGCTGACCCCGCTGCACCTGCAGATCGACAGGTACGCCCAGCGAGACCTTAAGAAGGGTCTGCACCTGTATGGCACCCCAGGAAACGTGGGCCTCACTAATGCCTGGAGCATCATCCAGACCGATGTGAGTCTGGGGAGTGGGGTGGGGTGGGCCAGGCCGGGTGAGGGGGACAGGGACCACCTGCTTCCCCAGCCCTCCTAGCGCCTGCCCCTTTGCAGTTCCGCTGCTGTGGGGTCTCCAACTACACCGACTGGTTCGAGGTCTATAATGCCACCCGTGTGCCCGACTCCTGCTGCCTGGAGTTCAGTGACAGCTGTGGACTCCACGCACCTGGCACCTGGTGGAAGGCGGTGAGTGCCTGCATCGCCCCTCCCTCCTGTCCTGGCCCCAGGACCTGGGGGTGGAGGGCTGACCTCGAAGGCCCTGTGACACCCTCTCTTCCTCCAGCCGTGTTACGAGACCGTAAAGATGTGGCTCCAGGAGAACCTCCTGGCTGTGGGTATCTTCGGGCTGTGCACGGCACTGGTACAGGTATGCTGGGTGCCCAGACCCACCCCGGCCTCCAACCTAGCACCCCAGCTCGTCAGCACCCGGGTTCAGGCTCCCTGAGCCCACACGGCTGATGGGGGATGCTCAGGGACCAGTCCCTGGGGAGGTGACCTTTGACACCTCAGGCACAGGCAGGCGGCCTTGTTCTGCGGTCCTAGGCCTGCCCGGTGGCTGTGGTGGGTGGGAGTCATGGGACTGCCCAGTGCAGAGTGAGGCTGGTCTTCCCGGCCCCCAGGAAGTCCTGAGTGAAATGGACGTGAAAAAGCCACCAGCGGAACCCACGGGAGCCAAGCTGAGGGAGAGGCAGGTCCCGGGGCCGAGCCCCAGGAAGCCCTGTCTGCCTGTGGTGGGCGGGCCCTGCGATGGCTCGCGGATGTGGCCGGGATGGGCCTGACTGCCAGGGCTGGGGGGCACCCCCAGAGAAGTGGGGTGCAGGCCATCCGGGAAGCTGGGGGGGTAGGTCCGTGCTTGTGGCTTCCTGGCGCCCTGCCCAGAGCCCCCCTTCATGTCCCGCAGATCCTGGGTCTCACCTTCGCCATGACCATGTACTGCCAGGTGGTGAAGGCTGATACCTACTGTGCGTAGGCTCCGCTCCTGCCACCCCCGCCCCCCACCTCGCTGCCGAAGGATGTAGCCCACCTGCCTCTCCCTGCTGCAGGACTCAGCACCATCCTGGGCACAGGGAAGGGGACCCTCAGCTAGCCCCGTGAGCACCGTGCTGCAGCAGGGCAGCAGGCGCGGGGCTGGGGGTGGGAGGGGCTTCTGGCGCTTCTCGGATCCGTGTGTCCTGCAGAGCAGTGTTTTCCCCCAGGGCTGGGGCCATTCGCGGGGGGGGGGGGGGGGGGGGGCTGAAGGGCCGCCCGCTGGTCCTGGTGCTCATGGCGGACAGCCCCGCCAACCACATTCCACAGCGGAGCCAGGGCGGGCTCTGGGATGTCTTAATAAAGCGCGTGGACAGCAGCCGCCCCCCTGTGTCTGTTGCCGCCGTGACCCCTGGAGGGGGTGCTGTGCCCAGACAGACCCTGTGCGGCCGTGGCCCCCCACCATGTGCCCCGAGTGCAGTTCCCGGACGTGTGCGGGTGCAGCCACCAAACTCCACGAGATAGATGCACAAAGTGGCACAGTGGCGCCTCGGAACGGCCCTGTGCCTCCCTGGCCCACTCTCGGCTCTTCCAGTCCTGTCCCCTGCCGTGGGGAGGCCCCTCCATCTAGCCCCAGGGCCTTGCCTGCCCCCCAGGGGTCTGATGCTGTGAACTTTGCCCCTTAACTGTTTTCTGTATGGGGGCCACCAGGAGCCGGGCAGGGATCCCTGGGCCCAGTCAGAGGGGCAGCGGGTCTCCTGGAGGAGCCCCTGAATCTGTTTCCAGCCCCCACTCCTGCTGGCTCCAGGGTGCTGCCCTCTGCCTGCTCCTCCCAGGGACGCCCCCGAGTGTCACTGTTCTTGTGTGGTGGACACACTGCTGACGCGCAGCCAAACGCTGACCACGGCCACAGACACAACCCAGACTGCCGAGTCCTCCCTCCCCCCGTCTCCCAACCTGTCCTCACTCCATGGAAACCACCAGGACCACCAGTGAACCTACTACCAGAACCAGCACGAGCCCGTGATCTCTGGGCACATGGTTAACCCACCGGCAGCAAACTCCCGGAGTGCCAACAGAAACAGCCCACGTCCAGCAGGGCGGTCCCCATCTGACCCCGTGTTCCCAGGAGCCCTCGGGCTGTTCCCCGAGCTCGCCCCCGCCCCCCGTCCAAGTATGTGACCAGACACACCTGTCCCACCGCCAGGTTGCTCCTACGGACAGACCCGCGTGCACGCTCCTCGCTGGACCGACGGAGGAGGCTTGTCCCTCGCTCGCAGCCCACGTGAGCCCTCAGGCTCCAGCCCGCACCCCACTTCCCCCGGGGCCCGCAAACTGCCTTGGCAGCCATGCTCCCCAGGGTCCCCACCCTCCGGCCAAACCCCACCTGCTGCCTGTACTTGGTCTCCAGATTCACTTTTCTCACTGTGGGCACCCCAGGGGTCTGACCTCAGGGCCCCTCTCCCGGCTCCCACCCCCCTTCACTGGTCCCGTCTTCCGAAGCCCCACTGAGGAGCTCCCCCCACGCACACCCAGTGTCTTGTCACCTGCCTGGCTCCACGCCCACTGATCCTGACATCCCGTGAGCCTAACTCCGGAGCAGACTTCCAGACACCCTACAACCCAGCACCCCAGCCCTGGCGGGGGGAGGGGACTGGCCTGTGCCTACAGTTCCGTCCAGTGCTCCTGCCTGTTGCCAGGGTGTCTGTGTGGGGCCCTATGTGCCGGTCAGCGTCCCCGTCCCACAGGCAGACAGGCACACGTGTGAACACGTGCACACAGGCACATACGCACCTGTGGAAACCGGGCACATGGACTTCTGGTACAACACTTCCCCCACCAGTCCGCTTATTCAGGCCCCACCCTGTGAGCAGGCCTGGGGGTCAGGAGTGGGGTAGCTGGCAGAGCCCGGCCCCCTGGAGACGGGGTTCCTCCCTAGGGCAGCTGCGGGAGGGGAGGGTGGCTCCAGCAAGGAACTGGAAGACCCAAGGCCCTGCCCCTCCTAACACACAACCTCCCCCTCGGGGCCCTTCTGGCTTCTCGTCCACCCCACGACCCCCAGCTTGGAGCTCTAAGCCCAAGGGTGTAAGGGAGACCAGAGCCGTGGGGCGGCCGCACACTCACACACGGCGTCTGGCCGGTTGGTCTGGGCGGGCAGGGCTCTGGTTCCGGGCCCTGGACTGTCATGGTTCCCAAGGGGTTCTGCTGCTTGGAGCCCACGAAGGTTAATTACTGGGGAGGAGGCGTGAGCAGCCCTTCTGGCTGGGGGGTCGGGGGGCAGAGTCTTTGGCTACCGGCAATCCCAGCATTTCTCCTGATGTTTCATACTGGGAGCCAGGTTACCCTGTGGATGGAAACTGACCACACGGCCCATGGGTGCCAGAGGGCTCCCAGGGGTCCTTCTGTTGCCCCCGTGGGGTCCAGGGCCTCTGGGGACAGGAAGAGCTTTTCTGAGCCCAGCTTTCTACAGCGACGCCTACACCCTTGCCGTGTGCAGCTTGGTAAGCGGACTGAGCCAGCACGGGCGGTGAGAGGCCAAGGCCCCTCTGTGCAGCCCTGGGCTGACACTAGGTCCTACCAGGGGCCTGGGGTCCACACGTGAGAGGGCCTCCTGGTCCTGCCCCAACCTGGCCAACGACAGGCAGCAGTGAGGGCTGGGTGGGAGGGGCCTGGGTTCTCAGGCACTGCCCCCCCCCCCCCCCCCCCCCGGCTACCCCTCCCCACATCGCTCACGAGGCCTGGGGCCTGGGCCCCCTCTACCACCGCTCGAGGACCACAGCAGAAACTGAACAGAAAAGAGGAGTCTGTATTTTGCTTATCAACTGGTCACTCCACTGCTCAGGAAAGCACACGTCCGCTTGGAGCCAGGCCTAGAGCAGGTCGTAGAAGTAATCCAGGCCCTGGCCCAGCTCCCACATGGACACTCCGACGCCCAGCTCCCTGGCCAGCTCCAGCCGCACCTGCACAGACTGCAGGCCCCGGGAAGCGTCAGCCCCACCTCTCACCCCCTGGCAGCCCCCCACCCCGGCCACCAGGGAGTAGCAGGTCAGGCCCCGAGCTGACCTCCGCTGCTCACCGAGGGTAAGGGTCACTGTGGGGGGAGGGGTGTGGTACCTGCGCCCCCACCCCCAGCACAAAGGCGGGCCCGTGAGTACCTTCAGAGTCGGGTAGAAGACGATGTGCCTCCCTCCGCGGCTTCTGCAAAAGGATGAGCCTTCTGCCTCTGCCCACCTCAGCTTCTCCCAACCCCACCCCACGTGGAAGTGAGGGGCCCTCCTCCCCGTCAGCAGAAGCCTCAGATCCTGCTGGAAACGCTGCCCCACGGGTCCGCTCCTTGGGCCGGATCAGCCCTCGGGGGCAGGGGTCGAGCGCAAGGCCCTGGGGCCCTTGGCCAGCCTGGGTGTGCACAGCCCTCACCTAGGGCCTCCTCCGGACACTCACTTCTTGTACTCGAAGAAGTGTTCTGCTGCCTGGCTGTCCCACACGATCCGGGGCCTGTGGTCCTTCAGCATCTGGATGTACCTGCAGGGAACCGGGCATAGGTGTGGGAGTCCTCGAGGCAGCCTGACACCGGGAGGGTCACGGTGGCTGAGGCTGTCACAGTCGGGCGAGGACCACACGTGTGCCCCGGACACACGTACAGGAACACAGGATGGGGCACGGGACACTGCCCCCCGTGAATGTGCACCAGGGGTGGGGGACGGTCAGAGATGCGACAGACGGCTCCGACCTCAGGAGCCTGTGAGCTCACTGCTCTGGGCTGTGCAGGTGGGAGAGAGACTGCACCAAGGGGCTGGGTGTCCTGACCAGGCCTCTTGCTGTGACATCTGCACCATGAGTGTCCAAGTGGACAGAGTGAGGGCACCTGCACTCAGGGTGTGGCCTCTGTAAGGTACACGGAGCAGACCAGGCACGCGACTGCCCTGAGCGCCACAGGAGGTGTGCGGGGCATTCAGGTCAAACCACAGGCCTCTGAGGAAGAGCGGGGCCTGGGGACAGTCCCCGGAGGTCCCCAGCCCAGCTCTCTGGGGCCAGCAGGCAGGGGCGGTGGCTTCCGTGCCCTTCCGGAGGCCAGGCTGCCCCAGCGTTGCCTTCCTTGCCGTGGACAGGGCTGCCTCACACCCACAGCAGTCCTTTCTGACCACCAGGAGCCAGGGGCTTGAGACTGCGTCCCCCGGCCGCCTAGATGCATGCAGAGGACAGGTGACTTCCCAAGGTGCCGTGGGGCCAGGAGGGCCGGGCCTCCCAGTAGCGGGTTCGTGAGTGCCCCCTGGCAGACAAGTGCCGGACAGGAGGGGACGGGTACCTGCTGGCAAGGGGGGCGCCCTGCAAGTCCAACCACCCAACATTAGCAGATTACCCTTAATTAAAACAAGGTTCTCGGTTCGCTCGCATTATTTGCAATTTTTGGTCTGAGGTCTCTGTGAGAATCCAGGACGTGCAGGGCAGAGCATGCAGGGCCAGACGGGAGGGTGTGTGTGGGGGGGGTAAAGGACAGGGCATTTGACCCAGGCTGCCCCTGAGTCCCCAGGGTCCCAAGCCAGGGTAGTGGGCAGATGCTGCAGGATGGGCCCTGGCTGGGGGGGTGGAGGGCACGGAGGCTGGGGTCGCTCCCCTCTAGGTGACATGATTGGGGGCACACAGGACCCCGTGCTCACCTTAGTGCAGCCCCAGGGACACAGGCCAGTGGGGAGCAAACCCTGGGGAGGGCACGGTTGGGCACAGACCAGAGCTGGGAGGGGAGGGTCTGAGAGGGAGAGGAGGCAAACGAGGAGGTGGGAGCCAGAGAGAGAAGCAAGAGGGGAAATACTTCAAAAGTGAGGGCGGCAGCATTTCCCCAAACTGACCCAAGTGAGCCCTCAGCCGCACACCGCACAGCTCTGGTTGCAAGAACCGCCCAGACCAGGCGAGCCCGCAGACAGAACGCAGACTGGGGTCGCTGGGGTGGGGGTGGGGGGTACTGCCAAGAGGGCCCAAGGGTGCTTTTTGGGGGAGGAAAGTGTGGAATTTGAGGTGCTGGCTGCACAATTTTGAGACAAACGCCCTGGCACCCCACCCTCTGAAATGGCGAGTTTATGGAGTGTGGAAACCACCCCCCCCCCCAAAAAAAAAGGTACCAGACCTAGCCTAAGGGTTCCAGGAACGTCAGGGAGAGAACATTCCTCACCAGGATGAGGACATTCCTGGGCCTTATGGGGGAGCGGGGGGGGGGGGGGGGGGGGACAGGGACACCCATGGAGACCAACCAGCAGTGGCTCAGAGAAAGGGTCCGACGGAAATGGCAATGAGGGTGCACGTGTGTGGGACCACCACAGAGGGAGGGGGGTGCCTCCCACCCCAAAGGAAACTGGCATGTGGCTTCTCACCTTCACTGGTGGGACCTGAGGTCTCCCTGCACTCAATGCAGGAGCCCTGCCCCACGAGACCAGAGGCACAGGACAGGCTGGACCGAGTCTAAGCCACCCACTCGTGCCGGACCTGCCCACACCCCAGCCTCAGGAGGGGTCCCTGCCAGCCCAGACCCGACCTCCCATTGGCAAGGGGGCCTGATAAACACGCAGAGGGGGACCCATGTGCCCAGTGGCCTCTCCTTGTTACTGTTCCCACTGCCCACTGCCACCAGAGTCCCCCGAGCTGCCCCCGCCCCCACTGCCCCAGCAGCTATGTCACTGGGGCTGGGCCCTTGCTGCGTCTTCTCAGGCTAGATGTGGACAGGGTAGGGTCTCCCTGACGCAGGCCCGTGCCATGAGCCGCTCCTCTGTGGGTGACACGAGGACCCTCACCTGCAGGGCCCACCCACAGGCAGCAGGGCTCCTCCCCAGCTGCCTTTCACGGGCTAGGCCTGGAGGAAAACCTCCAAAGTGAGACAGGCCCACAGCAGAAGACCCCTGGGGAGCCGAGCAGGGACAAAGGCAACTCTAAAGCCAAGCAGGGCACGCAAGGAGGCCAGGGCTGAGACACAAGACCAGGGTGCCTGGAGGCAGGACCTAGCAGAAGGAAAGGAAGACACAGACCAAGGCGCGAAGACAGAGAGAAGGCACAGAGCCACAGGAAGGCGGCCGTGAGAAGCCACCCAGGGAGGCCGCCGAAGGGAGACCGGGCACAGGACAGCGACACCCACGGAGCAGGCATCCCCACGAGGTTCCCCGACAGCTCCCTGCCCACGGGGCCTCACACAGACCTGCTGTCCTCAACTGGGGGGAGCTGGGTGCCCAGCACCGTCGTCTGGGGCTGGTAGGTCACAGGGACTGGCCTCGCTGGGAAGCATCCTTCCCCAAGCCCCTGGCACCCCGGCTCTCAAGGAGACTTCCAAGCATGACCCGCCCTTTCCGGACCCAGCTGGCTGTGCTCCAGCTGGCGATCCCCAGGCAGGGGCAGGAGATGGCCCAGCAGGGTGGGGATTGCTGGCCCTGAAGGTACATAACAGGGGCCCATGTGGATTGGTGCCGGGTATCTTGTGGGGCCATGCTGGGCCTGCAAGGAAGCAGGACAGCCTCTCAGGAGAGGGGCTTTGCAGGCACGGGGACCCGCAGACCAGCACCTAAACTCGTGCTACCTCCTGGGGCGTTTCACAGCTGCCCAAACTCCCTGCAGTTAGGGAGTGAGCAGGCCATACGGAGGAGCCTGGACACGGTCAGGAAAAGGCCCACGTGTGGCCCAGGGATGGCCAACAGAGACTAGTGAGTCGGGAGGGAGGGAAACTCAGGATGTGAAGCAACAGCCACTGCAGACTGGGGCCCCCTGAGGTCCCTTTGGCGGGCACAGAACACTAGCCTGGCTGGCAGAGGCCGGGAGACCACACGCCGGGCCTGAGGGGCTGGCCTCCTGCCCCACCACGGGGTCCTGGCTCTGTCTGAGGCCGAGCAGATGGTGAGGCGGCCGATCCCCCACTGCCCTGGAAGAGGCGGAGGACACCTGCCACAAAGGGCCAGGTCTCCGTGCCGGAGTGGCCAAGACAGGGAGGGCACATAATCCTGGAGCAGGCTGCAAGGGCTTCCGTCAGCGCCAAAGCTGGAGAGAGCCTGAGTGACCGTGGGGCTCACCGGCGGCCTACACCTGGCCCGATGTCACCTGCACGGGGAGCAGGGCCTGCCACAGCAGGTTCTGCAGGGGAGGGAAGGGGGGACTGGCCAGGGTGGCATCCTGGTGAACTGCATTTCTGGGGTGTTGCTCCTGAGCCCTCCCCTCCCCCCGCAAACAAAGGCATCAGTGTAGAGCCAGCTGAGCTCTTCCGTCTGGCTCGCTGGATCAGAGAGACGCGGCCCTGAGAGGGGCATGTGTGTCAGGCCTTCCTTCCCTGAAGGCCAGGAGGACTGCCCGGAAGAATCAGGCTGTGGCCAAAGGACCCCCACGGGGGCCCAAGGGGTGCTTCACTGTTGGCGTCCCTGTTGGTGTTGCAGGGGTCGGGGGCACTTGGGGGCAGGGGGGCCTCTGCCAGGTGTGGGGAGAAGGCTCACACCACATTGGGGCCAGCGTCCATCGCCCCATCTGGGTGTGTCCTCCGTTTGCACCAGGAGCTGCTGTCATTCTACGACATCCTTCCTGGACTGCAGCTCTCACCCTGGGACTGGCCTGTAGGGGAGGTGACCCCTCTCCAGGCTTGGCTCCCCTCTCCTGGAGGGGGTGCCCCTCCTGATCCCCCTCAGCCCTGCAAGTCCTCCACGGGGCCAGCTCCCTGTGACGTGAACCCCAGGGAAGGTGCTGCACCGGGAATCGTGCTCCGCTTGAGACCCCGCTTTGGCAAAGGTCTCCCATCGCTGAGTCTGGCCGCGTCGGGGGGGCCTGTGGGGAGTGGCATCGTGAGGGCTGCGTGCCTGCCCCTCCCCCACCTTGTCTGGGGCCGAGGCTCCCTCCTTAGAACAGCAGCTCTCTCTGCCCTGGGGAGCCTGTGCCCTGAGACCCTTTGACCCGCAGCCTGAGGTGGCCCGGGGGATAAGGAGAGTCCCAGGAGCCACCATCGGGATGGCAGAGTCTCTTGCCGGGTCTCAGGGCACCAAGCCTGGCCCCATTCCACAGCTCGGCAGGAAGGGGCCTGGGGTGGAGAAGAACACAGCCGGGTCCGTGCAGGGGACCCTGGGGCAGCCCTCCACTATGGCCCTCCCCGGAAGCAGACTCGACCCCTCCTCTGCTCCAAGTCCCCAGGCGAGGCAGCGCCTGGTGCCCGGAGGCTGTGGCACTGACCCTCTCTGCTTGCCACAGGCCTCTCACTTCTGTGAGGCCCCTTAGCCCCTCTCTGTGGGGCAAACCCACCAGGTAGGGCCTGTGAGGTGTGTAAGCCGTGGCCCTGCTGAGCGGGAGCTGGGGGCTGGAGCTGCTGTCTGCTCGCGGGATCCTGGGAGGCGAGGCAGGGGAGGGGGGTGAGCACTCACACCCCTGGACCGCGTATGCGGGGTTAACAAGCCTGACACTCCACCTGCCATTGTGCTGCAGGGCCAAAGTTTAGTGAGTAAACAGTGACTCTCCACCCTTCAGGTGGGGACAGAGATGAACAGTGTCCCCCAGATTCCTATGTTGGGGTCCTGACCCCCAGCACCCCAGAATATGACTGTACATGAAGATGGAGACTTTACGTAGGTGACTGAGGTAATACGGGGTCATCGGGGTGGGCCCTGATCCCAGGTGACGGGGATCTTTAGGAGAAGTGGGGATCAGGACACAGACACGAGCAGAGGTTTGACCTCGTGAGGACACTGGGAGAGGACAGCCATCCACACCCAAGGAGAGAGGCCTCTGGAGGCCCCGGCCCGGCCCACGCCTGGACCTGGGGCTCCGGCCTCCAGGACTGGGGGACGGTGACCATCTGAGGTTCAAGCCCCACGTGTGGTGTGCGCACGGCAGCACAGGTGGCTGAGCGGCACCTCAAGGCTAAGTCCCCTGCCCCCCACAGGCCTGGGCCAGCGGAGCCGGAGGCTGGAGCAGAGGCGGGTGGGGGCGTGGGGGCCCTGCATGATGCCTCCCTCAGCAGCAGGGGGTTCATCCTCCTACCCCTGGCTGACCGGTCGGCAGCTCCCTGGAATCCTGGGGCCCGGTGCTGGGAGCCCGAGCTCTGGATGGGGCTCTGCCCACTGCCTCCTTGGGCCAGGCACCCGGTCAAGGCTGTGGGGAAGAGCGGAGACACCAGCAATGCTTCTGGAATTTTCTCAGCAATCCCATGTCAGAGAAGTGCATTAGGGGACCCGGCCAGAAGGACAGATAGACAGGAAACAGGGAGCTCTCAGGGAGGGGTGGCCGGGTGCCGAGAAGCCCACTCTGCTGCTGGGAGATGGGGCAACGCCCCGGCGATTGGCCAGGCACCACAGCAGCCCTCCTGGAGCCGGGGAGCTGCTCCTCGGCCTTCTCTCCCCAGCTCCTGCCATTCACGCCACATCCACGCCGCGTCCACGCCACTTCCCAAGGCCCTTCTCGGCAGAGAGGGGCAGATCCAGGTTTAGGGACACAGAATGTGGCCAATGCCAGGGGCCAGGACAGGGGTGGGCAGCACAGACCCCAGTACCAGCTGTGTACCCAGAGGACACGGTCCTGGCAGGGTGACCACTTCCGAGCATGGCCGATCTCGGGGCTCGTGGAAGGGCAGTGGAGGGACAGCTGAGGTGAGGGGGTGGCTTTGGGCCCTCATGGGCACTGTTCCTTGTCCTGGAGGCCCAGCCCACAGAGCAGGAGGGGCCTAGAGGAAACAGAAGCCCCCCCAGCCCGCTGGGCAAGTGACTGGGAGCAGCCCCTTCAAGCCCACGAGTGCAGCCAAGGGCCAACCAGGCAGCCCCCGTCCCTCCACCGAGGCACAGCGACAGGAGCAGCCACGGACGGCAGCCCACCCCCTGCCCCCCCGCACCACCTTGGCTGACATGCCGTGTGCCTGATGGTGGCAGCCCAAATGGTGACCCACAGAGACCCCCCCCTGCAAGGACAGCAGGCTGCAACAGGCGTGCACCCAGGTCACAGCGTCTGGACCCGCTCTCCGTGGCCGGCTCACACGGTTCCCAGGCACCCGAACAAAGATTGAGAAGATTCAGCGCCAAGGTGCCCAGTGCCCAACAAGGCAAAATTCACAATGTCTGGCGTCCCACCTAGGGGCCCCAGTCTGCAGAGCTCGGGCCAGTCGGGAGCCTGGGAAGGAGAGCCACCAGCTGAGCAGACCCAGGACGGGCCCGCCTCGGAGTGCGACTGTCACAGCCCAGCCCACACGTGCGAAGTGCAGGACACGCGCAAGAGAAAACCCAGTGCGAACTTCTGGATGTGACGGGGAAGCACAGGCTGCAACGCCACGGAAGGCGCGACAGAGACACCAGTCAGCGCCCCTGACAAGGCCGACAAACATCCCACAAAAAGGAAAACAAAACGAGCATCGGGGGCAGGAGACAAATCAAGTGACCTCACACATGCTTGAGGGCCCGAAAAAGAAGACAAAGGGACAGAAAAAAAAGTTTGAAGAAACCAGCCAAAAATTTTCCAAATTTCACGAAAAGTACAAATACACAGGTCCCAAAAGCTCAATGAAAACCAAGTACAAAACACATAAAACCCCAGGAAGGCGCATGCTAATCAAATCCCACCGGGCGTGGTGGGGGGGGGTGGTCTCACTGGACAGGACAGCCTAGAACCACACCCCTAGCATCAGTATCTTCCAGAAAACCAACGCAAAACAAAGCTGAAAAGAATTCGATACCAGCCAGGGCACCTGGGTGGCAGTCAGTTAAGCATCTGACTCTTAATTTCGGCTCAGGTTATGGGTTGGAGCCCTCCGTCGGGCTCTGTGCTGACACCGCGGGGCCTGCTTGGGACTCTTTCTCTACCCCTCCCCTGCTCACGCCCTCTCTTTCTCTCAAAATAAATGCAGTTAAAAAGAAAAACAAAAAACACCATGAAGAAAAACAACTTTGGTACCAACGGACTCGAAAGGCAAGAGACCTCGGGGGCTGTCGGGCAGGAGACGACGCCAAGTGCATGAGCGCCTCTCAGGCCAGGCCCACGTGCCCCTCGCTGTCGGGAGGTGGTCTGCGTGCCCACGGACGGGGGGTGATCTCAAGGCGGGGGTCCCAGCTGCGGTGCTGGGATGGGGCCCCCAAACCAACAGGCTCAGAGGCTCCGCCTACAGGCACCAGGCGTGTGGGGTCAGACTGCCCCAGGCCTTCTCCCTTGCTCTAAGCCACCACCTCCAGGAGACACACAGACCCACTGCAATGAGGGCCAGGGGCGCAGGACAGCACCGGAGGTCACCCACGTAGTGGGGAGCCCTGGGCTCACCTGGCTCCGACGACAGGCTCACGGGCATCCCTGGAGGCTGCATAGTCCATGCCGTAGAGGTTGAGCCCCAGGAGGATCTTGCTCCGCCACTTGGACTTGGGGTCCAGGACCTGGACGCAGGCTCGAACCCAAGACAATGGTGCGTTGGGACCGGGCCTGCAGGGGTGAGAGGGGAGCGGGATTCAGCAGCAGGCAGAGGTGTCAGGCAGGGGCAGGATGGGAAGGAGGGTAGCAGACAGCAGGCCTCCCACAGTGGCCTCCAGCTGGACCCGTGCCGGCATTTGCTACGCCCGGAGCCTCCACGGGGGACAGAAACGGCAGTGGGCAGCACCGTGACATGTCTGCACCCGAGGCTCCCTTCGAGGCAGTGACCCCCGCCCACGGGAGCAACTTCTTGGCGATAAGGCGGGTCCAGTGCCAGCGGCCACTGTGCTGGCACAGAGGGACAACCCAGGATGTTGGTCCCATGAGGGCTGCCCACTGCCCACTCACACAGGCCCCTAAAACATGAAGGCTGCCCAATGCAGGGGCAATTGTGGGCTTCGGGTCCTCTGTGACCCTGGAGCCAAGAGCTGACGGCGGCACGGCCCCAAGCACGCTGGCAGGAAGCCAGGCCTTGTCCCTCTGAGTGTCCAGCGTCCAGGCCCCAGAGGAGGCAAGCACCTCTGCGCCAAGCCATGGAGCTCACGGGGTCCCTTGGTGCCCACACTCACTGCTGCGCTGTGGGGTAGTCATAGGTCATAAGGCTGAAGCCATCCAGCACGGGGGCCAGCTGCTCGAACTCCTTGTGAGTGAACATGCCCAGCTGGTCAGTCCTGCAGAGAGAAGCATGGCTGCCACTGCCCACCTCTCACAGCCCAGCTGACACCTGAGTCCAACTGAGGACAGAGCCAGCTGCCTTGGGGGGGGGGGGGCGGGGAGAGAAGGGAGAGCTCCCAGACCATGATGCTGCCACCCTATACCCTGGGAGGGGGGCAGTCACTTTCCCTGCAAGGTGACTTGTCACTCAGTTATAGGACAGCGCCCACAGCGGTCAGGGCCACATTCCCAGAGCAGGGGTGGGCCGGGAAGGTCAGCAGGTCGAGCCCAATGTCGAAGGTCAAGCAAAGGCTCATTTCTCTCTCTGTCCCCGCCCTCCCTGCCACGCATCCAAGGGTGCCACGAGATCAGCCCAGCTCCGGGACAGCCCCATTCCCACCGGTGGGCGTGGGTGCCCCAGGTAAGCCGAGAGCCCAGGTGGTCCATCGTCTAGCCCACGGCTGTGCCCGCAGCAATGCTGGAGACTGCAGCATCCCCAGGAGGGCTCTCCACCTGAGACAGGACCCCCCCCTTCTCAGCCTGCACCCCCAAAACCCTGGTCAAGCGTGTCTGCAGGGACCTCAGTGATGGTCATCCCTTCCACAGGACCCTGTCTCAAGGCCGCCCCACTCCAGCCCAGAGCAAAGCTTCTCCAGCTGCCTTTGGGGGGAGCAGCTAGGACGCCGGGCCCAGGCCCCCCAGAGACACGGGGCACCTGCAGGACCTGAAGAGAAGCAGAGCCAGCGGACGATGGCCTCACAGTCCCGACTCTGATGAGCACCAGACACAAAGGGGCACCCTGGGATGCACCTGGAGGCAAATACTTTGCTGGGCAACAACAGCCATGCTCCCCAATGGCCACACTTGGGACAGGCCTCCGAAGTGGACCAGAAGATGCCAGGCCCCAGCAAAAAGAAGACAGGCCACGGGCAGCCATGTGAATATATCGTGTACCCTTCGGGCCTTGGCCCGGAGCACCACAAGAACAGTGGGCGCATCAGCTTTAGGAAAACGCTTCCCATTTCGAAGGCTCACCTGTCTCGAGGTAGGACATTCACTTAAGGACCCATGGACACCTAGGTCCTGCCATTTCTGGATTCAGTGGTTCAGGAGGGAAAGCAGGGCTGTGGGCTGCTGTAGCATGGTCCAGCAGGGGGTGCACCCCTTAGGCCCGTGTCGCAGTTGCTGCAGTACCCAAGGGGCTTCTGGGGGGCCTGGCACCTTCCCTGCTCCACTGGGAGAGGGGACCCACCCAGGTGTGCAGGGAAGGCCAGCTTGCGGCAGGACCCAGGCGGGCATGAGGCCCAGAGAAATGAGCTGGGAGAAGGCCCCACCAAACCTGCTTTCGTGCCCGCCACTGCTTGGAGCAGACACTCCTGACAGCCACGGGGGACAGGGAGCTACGGGTTTTCAATACTCCGCCCCGAGAAGTGCACAGTTTAGGGAGGACTGCCGAGGTCTAGGGCAGACAGGACTCCTTGAGCCTCTCCTCCTTTGCTAATTCCAGTGGCCGCCCTGTTAGGGGTGGTTTCTAGAAGCTTCATGGAGTCCATCCCACAGTCTGCCCTCCCCTGTGCCCACCATACCCTTCCTGGGTTATCTAGCTCTTCTGGGCTGGTCCTCCATATGGTCGCCTGCCACAAGCTGGACTCCCACACCCTCCTGGGAAGGCCGTGGTCTGCAGACGCTTGTTCCCAAATCACTCTCTTCCCAGCGCGGGCATTCCTCCTTTCTGGAAGGCTGGGCAGCCACACAGGCCCCTTCAGGCTGAGACCCCACAGCTGCCAGCAACGAGGCAGGAGGGCACTGCAGATGAGGGGTGGGCCCAGCAAACCTCGTGCGGCCCTGGCCTCCCTCTCCGGGCTGCCAGATGGCGGACATGCAGTGCGCCTCTAGACGGTTTCTCCTGGACACTGACATCGCTGGTCCGGATGGGGGGTGGCCCACTGTCCCACCTGGGGGTCTATCTTCTGCTCAAGCTTCTTCCTGGCAGCTCCCTTCTGTGTGCCTCTAGGGTCCCTCCCGCAGGACTCCCAACCCTCTGTCCCTCATTCCCTCCCGCTTCACCCCCATGTGGTGGACACCTCCCTCCTTCATCACCCTGACTGGCTGCCATGTCGGGGGCTGAGCCCCATTGCTGCAGTCACCCCCACCTCTCATGGGGCCAACTGGTCTCTTCTCCAGAAAGGGTCCTGCCCTATCTCCCCAGTTCTCAAACCCCCCACGGCCCTGCGCAAGTAGCTTGACCCTCCACCTCCCTCCCCTGCTGGTATCTTCCCCCAGACACCACGAATCAGCCACCTACCAGCGGTCAACCTCAAGTCCTCCCCCTGACCAGCCCTCCCCAGGCTGACCCTCCCTGGGGTCGGTGCAGGCTCTGTGAATGGCCACTGGCTCCTGCCACCAGCCACGCTGCCCAGCCCCTGAACACCAGCCACAGAGCTGCCCCCATAGTAGCCCTGATGGGGCACCTAACTGGTGACGTGTGGAAGGCGGGGTCACCGTCCACATTCTTGCTGTGGGAGCACGCACGCCTGCCCCCCCCACGGGCCCGGTCACCCAGCCCCTGCCTGCCTCTCGCCTACTCAGCCCTGTGGCTCCTCCTCCTCCACCCGGAGCTGGTGTCTCCACCTGCACGTGAGGCTGACGAAAAGTTCCAGAGTACCAGGTCTGCTGGAGGCAAGGCTGTGACCTTGAGGGCAGGGCTCAAGGTCAACGTGGCTACCTGAGCCAACAGTCCCAGACATGGCCCACAGCAGGAGAAAGGCACCGCAGACTCCCTCCGGGAGCTGCTGTTCTGTGGGCTGCAGCCAGTCCTCTGCCGAGAATGCCAAGAGGCACTGAGCTTGTCCGTTAGGGCGGCCATCTGCGAGCGTGTGGGTAAACGCCAACAAGACGGATGAGCTCCTGTGGGGCACCGCCAGCCGGAGCCTCGGGGGGAAAAGGCTGGGCTGGTTCACAGCTGGGACAGCACAGCCCGTGAGCCCATCAGCGCCTAGAGCCCCCCACCCTCAGTGCTGACCACACTGGCCACGGTCCCTCCCTCTGGACAGCCCCCCTCAGCCGCCACTGTCCTCTCACGGTGGCTGCAGGATGAGGGGCCGGTCACGTACTTTCTGCCTAGGTGCCAGGAGCCCAGGTAAGGTAAGAGTAAGATGCCTGGGCACAGAGGGCACCAGCGGGAAAGCCAGGCCCAGGGGTGGCCCCTCAGGGTACTCCAGCCCCTTTACCTTCCCACAGTCCAGCACACCCTCTGAGACCCTGCCCCACACATGCGCCAGACACTGCCAGGCTCTGGGGAGGGGTGGGGGGGTAGGGGCGCTGCAGGACTGGGTAGCACCTGCTCTTAGCCTAAGATGCCCCCAGCCTCTAGGAGCTTACCTTCGCCGACAGCACCTCCTGCACCCATCCCACAGATGGCTCCTGAGCCCAGAGGACAACAGGGTCTCCATCCGGCCAAGTACCTCCCACCCCCAAACCACCCACAGAAACTGGGAGACCCAGGAAATGGGCACCAAGCACCTACAGCCATGCCCACAGGCCCTAGAGTCTGCCACTCGGTCTTCCCAGGGCACGAGCTCCTCTTCCAGCCCCAGGTCCAGCTCCAACCTCAGAGTCCCAAGAGCCCATCCCGGGGCCGCCCCATGACACACGTGCATCCCCCACATATTCACAAACATGCACACACACTCTGCGTGTGGGAGGAAGGACAGACAGGTGGGGCTCTGGCTGGGCTCCCTCCTGGGCTGAGCACTACCCTCCCTGCTCCGTGAGGGAGATGCCGGCCTGTGGGACCCTCCCCACCCACAGTGGGGCCTGGGGACACAGGTGTGAACCCCACTCCCACTGCAGCCCACCCTGATGGACCAAGGACCCCGAAAGTGTCGGGGGGAAATTCAGATGGCAGGCTGACGCCCAGGAAATGCAAAGGGCGCGGGGTACCACAGCCCTAAACCACGTGCCCAGGCCTCGGGTGGCATGCGCTGGCTGCCAGGGGGCATGAAGGCCAGGCAGGCCTGCCCCCAGGGAACATCTGTCTCAGTTGCTGGAGCGACCCGCAGACTCCGGACGAGCGTCAACTGGCACTTCTATGAGCCCGTCAGCCTGTGAACCACGGCGGGACGTCACAGGCCCCAGAGGCCCACCCGTGCTGCTCCCGCTCAACAGCTGGGTGGGCCAGCTGCTTCCTTCCAGGGCAGCAGGTGGGAGCCCAGTGGGTACCTGTGGGCTGAAGGGCTGGGCTGGCAAAGGCCAGACAGAGGCCCCTGTTGGTCCCGCCTGGGCCTTTGTGGTCTCCTCCCCAACAAGGCCCTGCCATTTGACTCTGGGTCTGCCCTCAGTCCTCACCATAGATCTGGAGCCTCTCTGGTGCCCAGCACTGGGTAATACCCTGGGCAGACGGGCCATGGTCCCAACAACTAGGGCCTGGGCGGCTCCGCCTCCCTGTTCCCTAGGTTCCAGAAGGGTTGCCCTATTGGGCTGGGAAGGGGGAACAGTCAGGCTTTGGGAAGGTGCTGTGACCACAGCCCTGACCTCCCGAGGGCACAGCAGGTGTGGACTCGTCCTAAAGCTCTACACTGTGGCAAGACCACACCTGATGATGGGAGTATCTATAAGATGCAGCCCCTCAAATTCAGGAACTTCCAGCACCTTCCAACATTTGGGGAAAGGGTAGTGCGTGCCCAGGGGGTTGACCTGGGTCCCCGGCCACAGCGAACATGGCACTTACCCAGGAGTGACGGCCGGTGGGATGACCAGGATGGCCAGCAGCCGGGCCTGGTGCAGGGCTTCAGCCAGGTGGGTGAGCATGTGGATGAGGCCCCTGCAAAGAACCAGGAGATCAAGAACAGGAAGTCAAGGGGTTTGACCCAGACCCGCTACAGGGCAGGAGCCCCGTCATGGGCACCTTCTGCCCTGGAGGTATGGGCTCCAGAGGCCCTGTGCACTTCACACACTCGAGCACCAGGGCAGCCCAGCAGGCCCCGTGGGGGTCACCTTCCACCCGAAGCGGGCTGATCCCTGGCCTTCCCTGCCCGGGATCACCCTGAGAATGACATGGGGAACAAAGGGCTGTCTGGGCAGCACCCCATCACATCTCCCAGACACACCGTCTGGCCAGGGGGTGACCTGCTGGTGGCTGGGTCAGCCCAGGCCTTCAAACACTCAGGACCAGAACAGTGAGGGAAGCGCCACCAACCAGGTCTTGTGCTGAGGGGGGAGCCCAGCCCCCTCACGTGGCCACCCTCAGCCTGGAAGACACAGCCGTCTGTCCCAGGCAGGGATGCGCCTCCAGTCCTGGGACACACAGGAGGAGCACCTGTGGGTAGGTGTCATGTGGCACTCTCCACTTGTGTCTGGACGTGTCTCAGCAGGGAGTGGGCCACCAGATGGGGGACAGGGAGGGAGGCAGTGCCATGGGCTCCTCTGGCCCCTGGAGTCACAGCAGGGATGCCCAGTGGAACGGAGACGAGCACAGCTCCAAGCATCACCTGGAAGCGTCTGTCAGGCACCCCAGTCCCCCTCATGCCACCGACAGGTTCTAGGGTGGCCCCATGCTCTGGGCGTTCACTCTGGCCTGGCCCTGCCAACACTGTGAGAGCACAGCGAGCCCTCCCCCCAGAGGGTCCGGGGCACTCGCACTTTCACCGGCCCCCCGTGTGGCCAGGGCATGGCGCCCAGTGCCCGCCTCCAGGCCCCACCAGCATGGCCCCGGTGGTCTTGACGGGAATGGGTGGTCACTGACCGCCAGACCGGGCTCAGTGGGAGTGATCCCTGCTACCATGGTGACTCTCCCAGAAGGAGGCAACTTGGGCTGTGGTCAGGCTCATCCCCGGGGAGCACATGCTTCCATCAGCTCTGCCAACAGCTGTCACATTGAAGCACAATCACTGTCACTTGCTCTCCTGGCTTTCTGGATGGCCCCGGGGCTGCGTCTTTGCGGGACGGAAAGGGTGGTCTCGTGCCTCTGGGGCAGCACCCACCAACTGGGAACCTACGGTCACCCCTGTGCCGGGGAACAGGCCTGCCACACCCTGGGTATGAATGGAGGGGACCTGGCCACTCACGAGGTCTGGGCATCATCCCTGCCTGCTCTACTGGCTCAGGTCACTTGCTCCTCCCCACAGGACTTCTGTGGGACACGGGTGTCACGGAGCTGCTCTGCCACTGTCCCCATCATACACAGGCCATGTGCCCCAGAGCATCTGCCACAATGGCCTTTCCAGGCTGACCTTTGCAGAAGGAAACAGTGCCCTTGGACGCCTAGTCAGAAGCCCCAATGAGGGTGACAGGTGGGGACAGCCTCGTGAAATGTTCCCATCATGCCTCGCCACAGCCAGGCCCATTCCATCCTGGGAGACGGCTCCCAGGTAGCAACGTGCCCACAGCCATCTGCCAGACTGGCTCCTCTCTGCCCTACTCCACCTGGCCCCCTGCCTGCCCCTGCCAACCGCCCCCTCATCACATGCCTGCTACATCCTGGCTGTGGCTCAGGTAAACCCCCGCCCCGTGCTGCGAGCCCAGGCAGAATGCAGCTGTCTTGTGAGAAGCTGAATCAGAAGGTGATGGAAGGTCACCTTGGTAGGGCCTCTGCCCTGCAAAGATCACAACAGATCCTTGGGAGGAGAGGTGTATGTTGGGGGGGGGGGGGCATCTGCCAACAGCCAGAGCCCCTGATACGCTGGCCCTGTGCCAGCTCCTGATAAACACAGCAAGGCACTCGACTCAGCTCTTGTCTCCATGCATCGTCCTGCACAAACTGGGCCTCAGGGCCCTTCCAGGGCTAGGGGCTTGCACCCAAGTCGGGTGGGAGTCACAGCTGCCCGGACAGGCCCGCCGCTGCAAAGCTGGGCAGGGAGCCCCAGACACAGGCCAGAGCCAACAACACGCCCTCCCTCTGCACGTGGAGACCAGAGACCGGCTTGGGGACACCATCTCTAGTGGGCAGAGAAGGGACTGCGGCCGCAGGACAGGAGGGGGGACGCCTTGCAGGGAGCCCTAGCCCAGTGTTCGCTGCTGGGGAAGCAAGGGCGGGGGGGCTCAGGCTTTGAGCTGGAACTCCTTCAGGCGGGGAAGTGGGGGGAGGCCGCTTTCGGAACTGCCGGTGGCCGGATGCCAGCCTCTGTCGCCCCCAGCACCACGTAGGCCTCCCCACCGCTCTGCCCCCACATCCCCGACAGAGGCAGGCAGTGGCTGCCGCAGGAGACACTGCACCACTCCCGGGTCACTCGGGTGCCCCTGTGAGGCGCGCAGGCAGTGTCTGTGGGCCTGGGCGGCCGGCTTTCCTCCCAGATGACTCCGCCGCCCGGCCGACCGCTTCTCCTTGTCCCCAGGAAGGCTTTGCGGTGCTCAGCAGAGGCGTGTGGGCTGGTGTCCAAGCCTGACACTGGTGTCACCGCCCAGGCCCCCATCTTCCCATAGGGTACTCTTGGGTGACGTCGATCACGTGGCCTTTACCACCCACACAGGCGTCCAGGCCCTCAGAGCAGCACGGTCAGAGCCAGATGCTGGCCCCTGGCTGTTCTTGAGGTGCTGTCCCCGTCCCCCTACGATGGCCCTCCCTCAGTCCTCCCTCCAGGACACTCGGGGGCCAGGAGAGCACAGAGCCCACTCACGTGTGCTTTTGGCTCAGCAGCTGGCTCCAGACCTCCACCACGAAGCCGTCAAAGTGCTGGCTCTGAAAAGGCACAGGGCAGGTGAATGCGGGTCCGATGACGCTGGTGGGGACGGGTGGGAAGGCAACGCGGAGCCAGCCACCAGTACTCATGCAGTGAGGTCACGGCAGGCCCAGAAGCCCCCCTTAGAAGGAGGCAATGTGGGGGTCCCCATAGGAGCCAGGAGCAGAGGGGCCAGGTGCTCACGCGTCTTGTCCCCTCACAGGCCTCCTCCCCAACCCCAACCCTGGGGACCTGAAGAACCAGCAGGGCGGGCGCCCTCCCAGGAGGGCAGCTGGCCGTCACCCGAGGGAAGCCTTCCTGGCCCAGGCGAAGACCAGGGCAGCAGGCCTCACCCCAGGGGACGTCTGTGGTCAAGGCGAAGACCAGGGCAGCCGGCCTCACCTTGGCCACCTGGACGATGGTCTTGCCCAGCTCCTCTACCTCGTCCTCGCTGTCCAAGACACTCCCAAAGTCCTCGTGAGTCCAGTCCTCGAATAGGAGTCGGGGCACTTGGGGGACAGACCCGCACACAGATGGTGACCCTTCTGTGCTTGGCCCTGCCCCCAGGGCAACCCTTGGCCATCAGAGCAGAGTGAGCACACAGCTAGGCACCCACAAGGCCTGGTGGTGGGGGGGGGGGGCGGTAGGCGGTACTGACCTCTTCCCCCTCACACCCCACGTCTCCGAGTGCCCGGACCCCCAGCTCCTTCAGCAAGTCGCTGCCTGGCTCTTGCTGTACCGTCTCCCCACCGGAACCTCCCCCACCCCTGCCACGGCTCCTCCTCCTCGGCCATCACCTGCTCCTTTGCTCCAATCCCCACACCCTGCTAGCCCCATCTGCACTCTGGGAACACCCTGGCCAGCTGCATGCTCCAGGACAGGTGGGGCTGATGTCATTCTGTCTAGTCCTGCCAGGGACACACACGGTGTGTAGCTGAAGGGCCGGGAGCCCCGCCAACCCAGGCCCACCAGACTTACCTACACGTAAGCCCTTGGCCTGTTTCCTGACTGCCCGCATCCACCCTGCGGGACGGGGAGAGGACAGTCGGTGCAGGGACACAGCCCCTTGCCCGCACGAAGACCCAGCCCACCCCCAAGGAAGAAAACGCCGGGCCCCATGCGACGGGGGTGCAGAAAGGCAGAACCAGGAGGGAATCTGCAGGTCCAGCCCCCTCCTCCTCCCACTCCTGCCCCCCCCTTCCCCCTCTCCTCCCTACGTAGAGCAGTCAGGACGGGTCAGACCCCTGGGCCACTAGGGGGGACATCGTGGCATCGGCCCCATCTGGGGAAAAGTGGCCTCCAAGGGGGCTGGGACTGTTTCTCGGAGCTGAGGGGTGCCCGAGGGCCCAGTCCCAGTGCTACCCAGTGTGTCCTTGGGTACTGCCCTCCCAGCATCGAAGAGCGGCTTCGGGGCTCAGATCTCCACAAGTAGCTAACGCACCCTCTCTCCAAACCCGAGAGGGGGACAGTTAAGGGAAGGGAACTTGGGTGCATGCTCACGGAAGTGGCTGCCGTGGCTGTCGAGACAGCCCAGACTGTCCCAGACACCTCCTCCCTGGACCGGTGTACAAACTGCCGAGGGGAGCAAGGTTCTGGCTGATGCCAGACAGTCGTGACGCTGACACACACACTCAGCTCCACACGCACTTCCAGACACGCACAATCACATCCTCGTGCCCACACACACGGACGGGCACTCACACCCTTGTGGGCCCTCAGGACGAGCACAGATGGGCAGCAACGTGAGAACCTTGGTCCACGTCGTGAAGGCCTGTGACTTCGAACATCTCCCGACCGCGCCGCTTAAGCTGCAGCCACACGGGTGAGATCTGCGTGAATTTGCCCCCGAAGACCTTTGCAACATCATAGCCGTGGCTGTTCCACTGGCAGAAAATGGAGAACAGGTGAACAGGCTTGCGGCTGGGGACAGAGGGCCCTTGAGACACCTCTGCAATGGGACACCACGGAACCGCCTGTGCTGTGCAGGACAAGTCCCAGAAAACCCTCGGCATGACTCTCACTTCTTCGGGAGGCCTCTCTCCCGCTGCACCTGCACGGCGGTAGCCCAGGGAGGTGAGGACAAAGACCCCAGTGGCCGCCTTGCCCTCGGGACCTCCCCATCCACCCCGGGGCCTGGCTTACTGGAGTGACGTAGCCCAGGACGTCCCCAGCAAAGTGCCTCTCCCGGGCCTTAGATGAGCAGTAGCTACGATGCTCCAGAACCACATCCTCAGCCCTAAGGTCCGTCACCACCAGACCCCGGTCTTGGACCGGCTTCTCTGAAAACTGGGTCTGAAACAAAAGCGACAGGAGAAGGTGGTCAGGGTCTGTCGTCAGGCAGGACATGGGGCCCTGAGCAGCAGCAACGGTCTTCTCCCGAGCCAGGCACCACGTCCTGGGGTCAACATGGTGCCGCTGACCAGAGCCCACCGGACAGGCCCACCCTTGGAGGCTCACTCTCCCATCCCAGAAAAATGGCGCAAAGGCACAGTGCATCTCATGTCCGATCCGTTCGACCGCCGTGAACATCACAGAACTGTGCAAGGCAAGACGAGAGAGTGCAGGCACAGGAAAAAGCAGAGGACGGGTGAGGGCTGAAATTTGGGCCGGTGGGGGAGGTGGGCAAACCCTCAGCCCCAGCACCAGAAGCCGCTCGCTCCCTCCCAGGCCATCCGGCCAGAGCCCCTGGCAGTGCTGGCCAGCTGCCAAGAAGGCCAAGGCCCCAGCATCCTGGCTCACAGACCGCCGCATCACAGAGGCCTTGGCGCATGGCTCCCGTGGGCAGGAAGAAGGCACGGAGGGCCAGCCCCTAACCACGCTTACCTTCTCCAGCAGTGTCTTCGAGGCGGCCTTCTTGGCATCTGACTTTGACAGAGTAGTATGAACAGAGCTGCAGGCCAGAGCAAGCCAGAGTGTGCTGAGGAGAGCCCTCATGGTGGCAGTGTCACAGTGCAGCCCAATCTCGGGGCCCAGGGGGCTGCAGAGAGAGCAGACCACATGACCACCAGCAGTGGGGTGTCCCCTCTGTCAAATGGAGCATCCGACGGGGCCTGGGTCCTCGTGGCACTGGGCCAGGCACTGGCCTCAGGGCAGAGCCCTACCCTGGGGCAGCCCCAGTGGCCTACCCAGCTTCCAGCACTGCTGCGCCCCTTGTTCCTCCCAGGTGCCCCAGAAAGGGGCCTCCCCACTGCTAGTCAGCCTTCCCCATCGCCTCAGCCATCTAGGAAAATGGTGACTGCCCTGTGACTGCCCTCCACCAACCCAAAGAAATTGGGCTACTGGAAGGTTTAAGCGTAAAATAAGAACCACAGAAAGGACTAGAAGAAAATATGTAACTCGGGGCGGAGAAGGCTTTTCCAAGTGTATCCGCAATGATGGAGGTTAGGAAAGAAAATGCCAACAGAATTCATTATGTCAAAATGTGACACTTTCAGAGCACCCGGGTGGCTCAGTCAGTTGGGCGTCTGATTCTTGATCTCAGTTCAGGTCATGATCTCACAGTCAGTTTGTGAGTTCAAGCCCTGCATCAGGCCCTGTGCCGACAGTGTGGAGCCTGCTTGGAATTCTGTCTCTCCTTCTCTCTGCCCCTTCCTCCACTTGCACTCTCTTTTTTCAAAATAAATCGATGAATTTTAAGGAAAAAAAAAAGTGACACTTTCATTTAGGGAACAAAAAAGAAATTTAAAGCAATAAACCAGAAAAAAAAATTAGAATATACTTCACTACACATTTCTACCCATTATCTACCCGTAACAAACAAAGAGCTCTTATAAGTCAACGACACTCCAATAAACACCCCATTATAAAAGGAAAACGAAGAGATACATTCATATGTCCTAAGGCACAAAAACCCCTAACTCTATAATACGCAGGTACCTCATACATACATCCTATCGTAAAGACACCCTGTAAAAAGGAATACCCTGGAATAGAAATACTCTAATACAGATGTCCTGTAATAAAAATCCCATAATATAGAAGTACCCCATATTATACATATCCCAAAATACAAAAATACCCTGTACTACAGAGATGCCTTATAATAGACAAGACACCCCGCAACACCCAGAGATTCCCTGTAGTAAGTACACTAAATACTCTGTAATACGCAGAGGTGCCCTGTAATACAGAGATACCCTGACAGATCCAGAGGTGCCCTGTAATATATGGAGATACTCTGTAATACCCAGAGATATTTTGTAATACCCAGTGGTGCCCTGTAATACCCAGAAATACCTTGTAATTCTCAGAGGTGCCCTGTAATACCCAGAGATGTCTTGTAATACCCAGAGGTGCCCTGTAATACAGAGATACCCTGACAGATCCAGAGGTGCCCTGTAATATA